>NC_056743.1:1182800733-1182943233 GCF_019279795.1 Protopterus annectens | reverse complement strand
AACTCGTCAGGCTAAAAGGCGATAGTTCCAAGGGTCTGTAGTCACTCCTCCTTTGTGGAGAGGGATGACTGTAGCAGTGCGTCATTCAGTAGGGATAAAGCCTGAGGTGAGGCTGTGATTGAATAGGGCACACAGGTGAGGTGGCAGTTCACTCTGTAGTTCATGTAGAACACAGCCAGGGAAATTGTAAGGTCCCACAGAAGCTGTATTCTTGGCCTTGGACAGTGCTGTTTTAACCTGTACAGCAGTAATACTGGGTGCCTGGCAATCTACTGGTATTGTGATTGGTCCTTTGGTGGAGGAGAGAGGGGTAAAGTTGGCACTGAATCTGTCGGGCAGTATATTGGCAATATCTGTTGGCTTGGTATAGGAAGTGCCATTGTGCAATAGATTCAAACAAAACTGGGTATTGCCATGGAGATTCTTTACATAATTATAGAAGGTCTTGTGGTTGTCTTTACTACCTGCTGCAATTATGTTTTCATAGCTAGCTTTAGAGGATTTGATGAGGTATCTCAACTTTTTGTTGAGGCTGATAAGGGAGTTTTTTCCAGTTTTGGGACTTCACCTTATTCCGCATCAGTTTCCTCCTTCTGTTGTAGATTTTGTTTATGGCAGGGGACCAACAGATTAGCTTCCTTTTTTGGAGGAGAGCGTCTTGGTTCTATTGGGTATGGCGAGATTCATGCATTTGTGTACGTGTTCGTACAGGGCATTACTGTATGATTTGGCAGTCATGCAGCAGTTCTCCAATTGCATAGGTGCCATGAATTTAGCCACCTCTATTTTTAGGAGCCCCAAAATTAGTTTTGGAGAAGTTTTTTATGGTGGTTACCTTTGCGGGGAGGGGGGATGGGAGGGATGTGGATTTCCAAAGTGATTAGTTTGTGGTCAGATTTAACCACAGAGGAGTTGACTACTGGTATAGAGCAATGGTCGCCCATGTTAGTAATGACCAGGTCAAGGATGTTGCTACTTCTAGTGGGGGTAAGAACGAGGGCATTGGAATTAATGAATTTCAGGAAATGTTGGGCCAGTGTATTGGTACGTGAGTAGTTTTCCCAGTTAATGGAGGAGTAGTTGAAGTTGCCCAGTATGACAGTGTTAGGTTGGACCCTGATATTCTCCAGGGTGCTTAGGAATGTGGAGTGTGAGTCTTGGGACATGGCTGAGGACCTTTAGCAGGCTGCCACCTGAATCACTGTCTTACCCTGTGTTAGCTGCACCTGAAGTATCTCTGATGCATTATGTTAGGCTACCAGTCTGGAGGTGTGTGCATCCTTTATGACAATGGAAACACTGCCACCTTTGGAGCTTCGGTCCAAGTTCTGGGGCCAAAAGGTGTAGAATGAGTTATAGCCTGGTAGTGCAAGGGTGCTTTCTGCTGCCTTGAACCAGGTCTCTGTTACAGCACAAATGTCAATGTTCTCCATTTTAAGGAGTGTTTCATGCGAGTGCATCCTTGCATATGTCCCTCGGATGTCAAGATGTTGCAAGATATAGTGGAGTCCCTTATTAACTGCATCATCCACTGACCATTTCTGTCAATAAGCAAACTGAAGGGGGTCCAATGAGGAAGCTGTAATATCCTTCAAGTGAGCTAACACCAGCCTCTCAAAAGTCTTCATGACCACTAATGTCAATGTTGTTGTTAAATTTTAACCAGGTCTTAGTGGAGATACACATATCTTCACAGAAGCTGACATAAGATGTTACTGTGTTTGCTGGTTCATGCAAGTTAGCAGCAGAATCTTCAAAGACACTCCATATAACCGAAGCAGGCTTGCAGCTTCAGCTTTGCCTCAATAGTCCACCTTCTTGCTGTATTGATCACAGGTTTAACAGATTTTAACTTGCTGTTGTAGACAGGAAATGAATCAGACAGTGGTCAGAAAAGCCCAAAGCAGCACAGTGAACAGCACGATAGGCATGTTTTCACACTGTATAACAATGATCCAGTGCGTTCCTGTCACTGGTAGGACACTTTATATGCAGTGTAAATTTAGGAAGTTCATGGCTAACATTTGCCTTAGTAAAATTCCCCAGAATAATCAGAAGAGAGTTTGGATAATTCTGCTCCAAGCACATTTTTTGGTCAGACAGTTTCTGTAGTACCACCCTCACACAGGCTTGAGGTGGAATGTAAACACTAACCAGAATAAATGAAGAGAACTCCCGAGGTGACTAAAAACGTCTACAATTAGCACAAAACAATTTCTAAGTTAGGGAAGCACATTTTACTTAACACTATGACATCATTACACCAACCTTCATTGATATAAAAGCAGATTCCACCCCCTTTACTCCTCCCTGATGTCTCCAATACTCTGTCCACTCTGTAAAGTTGAAAGCCAGGTAGATGTAATGCAGAGTCCGGAATGGATTCATTTAGCCAGGTTTCTGTGAAAGACAATACAGAAGAAAGTGAAAAATCCTTGTGAGTTTCAATGATAAGTAACAGTTCATCAATCTTATTGCATAAGGAGTGGAGGTTTGCCAGATGTAAACTTGGGAGTACTGTTCGAAAATGTCTCTGTCTCAGCCTAACCAGTGCACTAGCTTACTTCCCCCTTTTCTGATGCCTGTGTCTGCCTCTACTTCTGACAGCTGCTCTCCGGCTAGGATCCAGTGTCAAATTGCATGAAATGAATTGCTGAATATTTAAAGCTGCCATTCTCTGTAACATTTTGGTTTACACACATATATATACATATATATATATATATATATATATATATATGTATTCATATACACACACACACACATATATATATATATATATATATATATATATATATATATATATATATATATATACATATATATATATATATATATATATATATATATATACGTATACATATATATATATATACACACACACACACACACACACACACACACATATATATATATATATATATATATATATATATATGTATTTATATATAGATAGATATATATGTGTGCATATATATATATATATATATATATATATATATAAATGTGTGTATGTGTGTGTGTGTGTGTGTGTGTGTATATATATATATATATATATATATATATATATATATATATATATGTATATATATATATATATATATATATATATATATATATATATATATATATATACGGTGAAGTAGGCTGTCCTTTGGATTTAGGGTACTGTCATGTGCTATAGGCAGACTTGTCAGTATTGCCATATCACCATATACAGTATGTGCAAATGAGGTGCAAATGAAGATTTATAGCAGTTGTGCCACCCTCTGAATGAGATGATCATCTTTTTTATCCCCCTAAGGCCAGATGGTAGAAGGAATTGGAAGGCATATGTAGAGGTACACAACCTTTCTTTGAAGAGTCTGTTCATCAATGAGTGAAAAATATGTAGCGGTACACAACCTTTCTTTGATGAGTCTGTTCATCAATGAGTGAAAAAGTGAGTGCAGCTGATTGAAAATTACTGTTTTATTTTACTATTAGATTGTGGAATAGTGGGCATCAGGAAGACTACCCTGTTCTCACTGTTGTTTCATCTCAGAGTTGTGTATGTATGTTTTTATGGTCAATTATTAGGCGTCAATCATTTGTGGATCAATAGGTACATCAAGGACAGATTGTACACACACAAACACATATGTATGTGTGTGTGTCTGTAGGTATATGTGTGTATATATATATATATATATATATATATATATATATATATATATATATATATATATATATATATATATATATATATATATATATGTGTGTGTGTGTGTGTGTATATAAATATATATGTATATATGTATATATATATATATATATATATATATATATATGTATATGTATATATGTATATATATGTGTGTGTGTGTATATATATATATATATATATATATATATATATATATATATATATATATATGTATATATATAAATATATATATATATATATATATATATATATACATAGATCCACTTTGAAATTTCGAAATACTGAAATCTCGAATTTCAGTGTTCCGAAACCACAAAGCTGAAAACCCAACCACAACTCACAAACTCGAAAACACACAGCCACGAAATTCAAAATCCCGTATTCACGTTATAAATACAGCACACACATAAACATACACAACCCCCCCCACAATCAAACAAACTAATGTAAACTACACCCCCTATGAGGGGGCTGCGCACCCCCACACCCCCCTACTTATATATTCTAACTCCAAGATCGCACAAACAGTAACACAAATGAAACTCACACACGCACAAATCTTACAGTCACTCAAACACACACTTACACACATAAACCCCTAACCAACATATTTACACACACAAACTTACCAAAATTAAACCCAAACATCCACATTCCGTACCACCAGAAGCAGATATTCAAAATATCCGTACTTCGGTATTTTGAATTTCGCACTTCTGCCGGTTGCGGGAAAGTGAGTATTCGGCTTTGTAAACACACACATGCACACACAGGTCCTCTTTAAATATGCAGTCAACCAGTAGTTGGAAGTTTGCCCTTTTCTCCACTATAGTGCGACCTCGGTGTTGATGTATTTAGTTAGAGGAGTGTGGAGGCGGCGAAGCCTCCCTCTTGTTTGCTTTTGAAATGTTTCCATTTTTTTATTGTGTTGGCCAACTGCCTCCTTTCATTGGGTAATGTCTCAGTGATCTGAGGAGTCGACTAGATGGGAATTCGTTGTTTTCATCTCGATCATATGGTTTTCGAGTAAGTGGATTTTTGAGTATTTGAAATAGACCCACACACACATATGCATATATAAAAAACATAATGGTTATATAATAAAGTAAATTAAAGTGTAGAGAAAATAAATAGCATAAGTGGGCCAAGCAATTTTTGCGTACTATTAAATGCTGTAGTTCTTCCTTTAAGTTAGTCATTGTTACCGTTGTCAGGAAATGGAAATGCTGCAAATTCAGTGAACGTGGCTAGGTGTCCTTTTTGCCAAGCAATCTAAACCAGAAGAAAACAGGATTTTACTGCTTCTCTTCACAGTTAATGTAATAATACTACATTTTGCTGCTATTTTCAAAAAGAACATCGTGGCTATACTTTGAATAGTAAATTATGAATTTCAAACACAGTATGACTGTCTCTTTTCTTAATAAATCCCTTAAGATGCATGACAGTTCTTCCCAAGTTCAGCCTGCCAACATGAATCTAATTGAAAATGTGCTGTAACCCTCCTCCAGCTTGAAGGGCTTGGTTCCCACTCTCATTGACTTAAATATTCTAATTCTGTGGCTGCAGCAACCTTGGAATAAACACTTTGTTTCAACAGGTTGTGATCTTGATGAGTTAAGCTTGCAATGAGCTGTGCTGCTGCTTTCCATCTTTTATGTACGATTAGCATGGTGTCGATAAGGCCATTCACTCTTCTCCATAATCCTACGCACAATATGCTGCCATTCAAGAATATCTGTAGTGAGTATCCTTTTTAGAGGTGGTGATAGTGATGAAAAAGATGAAAGGAACAATGCAGTCTAAAAAAATTAGTAAATATACGAACTAACTATTATTCAGTATGCTGCAGATCTCACTGAGCAGAATCATGATCTATGAATTTCTCAAAATTATAGTTCTGGTGCCACAATTTACATGGCCATGGCCATATTGTGCTAACCTTAAAATTATTTTAGTTGAGAAAAGCTGAATGAGGGGTGCTCAGAAACATACAATGTTTATCATTAGATCATTGTTGCAGTAGTGTATAGCTATATGGGATGTATCTTGCCAAGGATCAGACATCCTGTCTGAATAGAAAAGCTTTTGGGCTCCTTTCAAATGCACTGTATGTCTGTTAGAACATAAGAGCACAGCTGTATAAAGGCAGACATATGGGCTTAAAACTCAGAACTTTGTTGTGCAGATAAGTACTCTACTGGGGAATTCCTTCAATTTGTGAGACAAAATTTTGGGTTTTCTTATATCTAGAAGAAAAAGGAAGTGTCAGTGTAGCAGATAAATTCCATACAATGAAGTTCACACTTGCCTGTTTTGTTTGGAGGAGGATCATGAAGCTAATACTGGCAGTATCTGTCATTCTTGTACTCCCTAAAACTATACATTATCTTAGCATTTTATTAGAAAACCAGAGACTTAAGGCTTTGACAAAAAATGGCTAGTAGTCTAGGCAGTAGGCACTGCTTCCCCGGACATCCCTCCTCTGGTTCCTAAAAAGCACAGGACTTCAAGGGAGGTGACTGAAGTGGCCACTCATTCTCCTTCTTTCTCCTGGTCTTTGATGGAAGTATTTGATGTGATCTTCTGTAGTCCTTAGGCAATCTGTCTTTTATTCCCATCTCCTTTGGTGATGCTCAAGAAGGGATGGTACTAAGGGTCAACAGGACAGCATGTTGTCAAAGACCAGGTTTGGACAAATGAAGAGGTAGTTAGGCCCAGTCCATTCCTCATACATCTGGTTTGACTCCTGAAATCCCAAGAAAGAGGTAACAAAAAACAAAACATGCCACTCCATCCACTATTTGCTCCAGGGAGTCTAGGAAAGAATGATATTCTTTGCCAATGGTCTTTTCAAGGCATTTCAGTCCTTGTAATCTGCTTCTTCTCCCTCTCATAAAAGGAAGAGATCTCCATCATCTTCTGATTCTGACTCCCAGTCTGATGTGGAGGAAATAGTTTTAGACTATGCCTCTCAGGTTTCCTCCCCTGATTCTTCAGACTATGAGTCTAAATATTTCCTATGATTCACCTGTAGAAGAAGATCTTTTCTAGTGGGAGATTAATGATATCTGACACCCAAAAAAGATATGAGCTTTTACAGGTAGACATTCCAAAGACTTCAGCTATTCCCTTTTGGCCAGATAACATTGAATGTTCATCACTGGATCACTGTTGCAGTAGCCTAAGACATATGGGACATTTCTTGCCAAGGACTGGAAGGCAGGCCAGCTACCAAAGTACTAGGGCACCTTTCACTCACTGTATCCACTGTACAGCCTGTGGAAAGTGACACAAACTCAGTGCTTAGGGCACCAAACTTTCAGAACATTTTTGTCATCAAAGTTTGCTCTTCCCTGTGGGTTTCAGGTGATTGACAGTCAGCTAGCACATCTTCAAAGCTGGACAGAGAAGTACCCTGATGGAGACTTCTCTCCATTTTATCATTTTTTTGCTGAGGAAAAGTTTTATTTTTCTGTCAATACTGTAGCTAGGGGCTTGGGCTAGTGTTTTTCATGGTTATCACTAAAAAGTTTATCTCAAAACCTAAGTTTTTAGTCAGGAGGTAGGACCAACTCACCAAGGTTATACTACTCTCTTGTCACATACCTTTTGTGGTAGAGACATGGACTTGGGTACCAACAACTTAATTGTTCCCTTCTCTAACCACAAGAAGAGAAAAGTCATACAAGAAGCTTTGGTCTCGACCCGAGCTTCCTGTTTGGCTCATTCACTGCTGAGTGACTCCAGTGTGGCTAATATGGGGTTCATCTGACCATTCATCTATTCCTCTTGGGGCCCCTGGTGTTGCACTTTGGAAAGCCACTAAGGACCTAGAGGCAGGCATATCCTCTGCAGCTGTTTAGCTGTCCTCTTCAGACATGGGAGAAGAACCAAATATCACCTCCTTATCCAAAAGAACATTTAAATTTTCAGTTATAACATCCTCTGGTAAATTTTAAGACTGTAACCAAACAAATCTTCTCAAAACATAGTCAGTGGTAGCTGTCCTAGAAACAGCATCAGCAGTGTCATAAACTCATTTCAAAGAATATTTGATTACCTGTGACACAGCAGATATTACTAAACAGATAAAAGTTTTAGTATTTGAAGGAGGAAGCGTAGCAAAAAAATTCTTTAAACTATCATAGGAAGCCACAAAAGCCTTTGACATATGTACCTGACAATGCTCAAATCTGAAGCCCAATGTGGAAAAAGAATAAACTTTTTTACTAATCTTATCCAAAGACTTTCCCAATGTATATGAAGGTGTAAGAAGGAAAGACCTTGTCTGCTATAGGGATATGTTTTTCTACCCTCAAAGACCCTTTTTCTGGAATCAGTGAAGAGGTAAAAAGATGCGGTTCCACAAATCCCGGTGTCCTTGCCAAGATTCATGAGGAGATAGTTCTTCCAGAGGCAGAGGGAGAACTCTAATGGCAAACACCACCTCTGTGGCAGAGATGGCCTGCAGAACCAGGGCTTCTGGGAGATTCCTTCTCAGACAAACCCTATCAGCACTCCTGAAAGGCAGCCCGACTGTTACCCTCTGGAGGCAGTTGGGAGGAGTTTGTCTCTCCACTAAAAAGCTTAGCCAATCATCACAAAAGATTCCCAGATGCAGGGAATTATATCCAGAGGTTATATCATACAGTTTTCCCAAATTCCCCATGCATGAATGAAAAAAAATCCTCAATGTTCCACCCAGAGGGAGGGAGATGGCAGCATTAGAAATAGAAAGCTGCTCATAAAAGCAATCATCCAGGAGTTCTCCCTAGACCAGACAGGATCTAGAACCTACTCAGGATTTTTCTTAGTGTCAAAGAAGACAGGGAACTTGAAGCCCATTCTGGATCTCAGCAGATTAAATCAATATGTGAAATATTCAAGGTTCCGTATAGTCACGGTTCAGTCCATTTTGCCTGAACTGTCAAAGGACAATTCAATGAGCTCGATAGATCTTCAGGATGTGTACTATCACATCATAGTGAACAGGTGCTCCAGAAGATATGTGAGCTTCCAGCTGGGAGCCAGTCATTACCAATTCAGAGCACTGTCCTTTGGCCTCAACACAGCCCCCAGGATATTCACCAAATGCATGGAGGTGGTAGTAGCTCACCTGAGACTGCTGGGATTCAGAGTGTTTCCATATCCAGACAACTGGCTCCTAACTGCCCCATTGTCTTCTATGGGCAGCAAACTCAATCTGAGGTATGTTAGGCTGGCAGGGCATTATGGATAAAGGGAGGAGCTCGAGAGTTTGGATCCATGGATCTGGAAGAAGTGGTCAAATTGGATCCGAGTCAGATCTAAGACCGTCCCCTGCCATCAGTTGAGGAAGAATGAAAATGGACAACACAGAAGTAATGTGTATCTATCATCATATCTGTCTATATACCCCCAGGGGACACCATTCCTATCCTTGAAAACTTTCTCTCCTGGCTCACCCTAAACATTTCCTATGAAACCATTATACTTGGTGAAGTTAATATTGATTGATCTTCACTCTCCTCCTCTTCCTCTATACATAGCATCAATCTGCATGGCTTCCAACAACTCATTTCTTCCCCTACCAGAACTAACAATAACTCAACCACTGGCTTCATCTTAGACTGAATCTTATCTCTGACCCTTGTGTCTATCACAATCCTGGCATACTTCAAAAATCACTAAGTGATCATTCCCCTACCTGCATCCATAGATACTATCAACAGTCTCCCAAACAACACCTTTACAGAGAACATCATAATCTGACTCACTTTGACTCTAACAAATTTAACTCCACTTTGGCCAACATCAACTGGACCTTCCTATATAACCTCCCCCTTAATGATGCTGTTACTGCATTCAACAAGATATCCCTCGATATACTAAACAACATGGCCCCATCCAGAAAAATCAGGATAAAATCTAACTGTGCTCCCTGTCTCACCAAGCAAACTCGCTCTATTATGCAACAAAGGGATGCTTCTTGGAAAACCTGGTTCAAAAATAAAACTCCAACCCTACTCCAGCAATACAAAGAACTTAGAAACACATGTAAAAAAACTCATTATCAAAGATAAAAAAAATCTTTCTTTGCTTCCAGCCACAGCAGCATACATACTAACTCTAAAAACTTTTGGTCCACAGTTAAAAATATCCTTCACCATAGTACCCCTCCTACCCCAACCCCTTCTCTCTTAATACCACCACAGAAACTGCTACACTTCTAAATAATTATTTCATAGACACAATCCAAAGACTTACCCAACTTCGTTCCTCTGCCTCTTCTCTACCTCCACCTCACAATCTGTCTTCCTCTAGTACTTTCTCCCTACAACCTGTTTCCACTTCCTTTATTAAATCCCAATTGAATAAACTCAAACCTTGCTCACCCTCTGCTGACAATCTACCTTCCCACTTCCTTAAAATTGCAGCCAGTTCTGTTGCCTACCCTGTTTTTATCCTTATTAATCACTCCATCACCGAGGCTGTCATTCCCAATATATGGAAATCCTTTTACACTATTCCTCTCCACAAAGGAAGTAACTCCACTGACCCCTCAAACTTTCAAACAATAGCTATACTATCCCCACTTTTCAAGATACTTGAAAAATGTGTTCACTCCCAGCTACTTAAACACTTGCTTGAAAATAATCTCCTAACTCCCACCCAGCACCATTTTAGACCCCACTACAGCACCTCTACTGCACTTCTCTCTTTCACCCAAACAGTGGCAGAAGCCATTGATAACAACCTAATTCTCTCTTGTCTATCCCTGGATCTCTCTAAGGCCTTTGACACAGTCTCCCACTCTAAACTGTTATCTAAACTCTCACATATTCATCTTTCTCCTCTCACTATATGCTGGTTTTCTAGTTATTTATCAAACAGACTACAATCTATATGCTGGCAAACCACTACCTCTCCTTTTCTGCCCATCACTACTGGTGTTCCCCAAGGCTCTATCCTGGGTCCTCTCTTGTTCAATATCTTTACTAACAACTTACACTGTGCTACTAACCTCTCAACCCTTCCACAATGTGCTGATGACTACACACTCATAACCACTGCCCACACCTTCCCTGAACTCCTTTCTTGTACCCAAGACATTTTCACCTCCATCGAGACCTGGCTCACTGACAATTAGCTAATATTAAACCCAAAAAAAAACTAAGCTTTTGCTATTCCTTCCTAAAAACCTTGTAAAGCATAAATCCTCTTTTTTTCATCTCCTCCCTCAACCATCAGACCTGAACCTCACACCACATTACTTGATGTCACCATTGGTGATGAGCTTAAATTAGGTATACATATCAATCTTTGTATAAAAACAAAAAACACCCAAAATTTGGCCTCCTGTACCGAAATCAGAATTTTTTTTCCCTCCTCAAAACCCTCCATAGACACATCTCTCCTTAATCTTAATCTGTCTACTTTATGCAGCCCCAGTCCTTACTAACCTTCAATCATCTCTTCTTAACAAACTAGAACAAACCTACAATAAAATAGCTAAATTTGCCGCAAACATCCCCAATAAATCCCACCACTGCCTTGCTCTTAAATATTTGCAATGGTCTGAATTCCCAAAACAACTTTTCCTCCCACAACTGCATATAACTCACTCTGTTCTTTATAACCCCACATCCTGCCCCTCTGTCTCCAGTATTATATCTCAATATAACCCCCGCCGTAACCTCCATTCATCAGACAAACATCTTCTGGACATCTACAAACCATCAAAAAACATTGGCAAGTCATTATATAAATACTCAGTTGCTCACTTCTGGAACTCCCTTCCTCATAATATTAGGAGTATCCCCTATAAGTCCCAATTCAAACTGTCACTCAAGCACTACCTGCAGAACACCTGGTCCTGCCCCTGTCTAGCTCCGACCTAATCCCACTTACCTTCTTTCCCAATACCACTTCCCTATGCTCTCCATCTTTTCTCCTTTATCTCTTCTTGCTCCTCTTCTTAACAAACCAAACCAACTCCCACTATGAGTGCATAATCCCTTTCCTCCCTTGCACCTTCACCATAATGTTAGTACTATACATATGTATATACATTTATACAAAAACTTGTACAAAACCTTATATTTCTGTTAACATCTTTTGTTGTAATAATTCTCATTACAATGTAATTTCCATTTTGTATGTTGTAATTGCAATTGTAGCTATCTGGTCTCCTTTTGTGGTATAAATTTTATTATGATGTAATTTCTTTTTGAATGTTTGTAATTGCAATTGGAGCTTTTCTCCTCAGGTCTCCACTGAAAAAGGGACATTTGGCTCAGCTGGACTAACCCGGTTAACAAATGACAATGTTGTTGTTGTTTGTCTTTTCGGCTTTTCCTGGTTAGGGGTCACCACAGTGGATCTCCGGTCCATTAATGATTGGCAGTAGATTTTTATGGTGCTGAGCTGCCAGCCTGATGCCCAGCCTTCAGCGAAGGCACGCCCATTCATGCATGTCTTTTGAATGCCACTCGACCACGGGGAGGATATGCAGACTCCGCAAAGAAGGCACTCCAGCCGAGAATCGAACAGGAGAACCTCTTGCTGTGAGGCAACAATGCTACTGCTGCACCACCGCGGCTTTTCCGGTTAACAAATGGCAATAAATAATTAAATAAATAAATGTGTTATGGTAAGTGCATAACTTTTTTCTTCCTTTCCTGAGGAGGATAATCATCACTCAGGCACTGAAATGCTATCAATTATCCTTTTGCCAAGTCTAGACAGTTATCTGCTCTAGATGAGAAAAAATGTCTGGGCGTATGATTTCTTTTTCTATGACCCCCCCCCCCAACTCACCCACCTCTGGAAAAGACTGCCTGGGCATACAGTCCTTGCCCTAGAGAACAGGCTCCTCATTGTGGCTTAGGGAAGGAAACTCCGCTAGTACCCTCCCTAACCTAAAGCCTACAGTAGTGGTTCCCCCTTCCCTGTTAAAGGCAACTGTACAACCATAGAGGATATACCTGACTCCAATGCCATAGTTCCATCCTGAGGAGCAGGACCCAAGAGAACAGGAGAAAAATATGAGCACTCTGAGGAACAACTATTGGCCCCAGAAGAGTCATCCATTAGTGACTGAAGCAAGAAGGAAGCTGACTTGAAGACTGAAGCCATCCAGACAAGTTTTTTCTTGCAGATTGAAGAATGGGTGACGGTGTTAGTGCCACCCTGGTCCATGGCCTAACTATACATGCAGTCTCTCAGGATTATAGCAGAGTCAAGAAAAGTTAGTGAAACCTCTTGACTAAAAAGGTAATTACCCCTTAGGGTTGACCTAGTAGTCAGGGACTTAGGGGCACACATAGACAGTAATCTAGCCTTTGACCATCACATGTCTACAGTAGCGAGGAAATCATTCTATGTTGCACAACTTATTAACAAATGTATGGCATCTAGGTCCAAGGAAGTCATTGTTCCACTGTATTTGGCATTCACATCAGACCTGTCATTGAGTACAATGTCCCCCCCTTGTGTACATAACCAGGCATATCCAACAACTGGAATGTCCACAGAGGTTCCTCACTAAAAGAATACAGGGCATAAGTAAATTGTCCTGTGCAGACCACCTTAAGGCCATATCCCTGTATTCTGTCTCCTACTGGCTGTTTAGGGGACATCTATGCCTGGCATACAAGGCATTGTCATACCCCACTCTGATGGACCTCCGCAAAACAAACAGCACCAGAATTACCCATTCTAAAGACTTAAACCTTCCTGTGATATAAATAGGACCTGTTGGGAGGCAGATATGTATCTCAGAAACTACCCTGTCTCTGGAACAGGGCTGCCATCCATGTGAAGCAACAGCAAAATGAAGTGCCTGGATAGCCGTTAACACAGAATAATGTTTTATTCAAGGGTATAAAAGCACAGCACAACACCCGTGTTGTGCTGTGCTTTTATACCCTTGATTAAAACATTATTCTGTGGAAACGGCTATTCAGGTGCTTCATTTTGCTGTTGTTTTTGGTGACTATTGGCACTTTTCCTCCTTTCACTTTGATCCATGTGAAGCAGAGTTCCTCCCTAATTCAATTCAAGTGTAACTTGGACAGCTGGATGGGGAACAGAATATTCATCCCTGGCTTGACACCTGTGTATCTAATGGACACAGGCAACCTGTAAATGGTTCATCTTTCAGGCCCCTGCTTGTAAATGTTTCATCTCCCAAACCCGTGCATATACTTATCAAGGGTACTAGAACTTGTCAGAGATTTGGGCTGCATGGCTAGGCTTAAAAAGGTTACTGTGGTCATTAACCTACTAAATACTTATGAACCTATAAAGATCTTTAGTTACAAGCACCAAACACACGACTTGTCCCCTCATCACAATGTAATGAACAATCAATGTACTTGTCATAAAATTCACCCAGATTCACCCAAAAGTTAGGGAGCCCCAGAAGGACTCAGGACTAGCTTACAGCTGAAAATGATCATCCCCATTTTCTGAAAGAAAGCAAATTTTTACAGGGAAACGGCAACAAAGACTATCCTGTTCACTAAATATAAGCCCCACAAAAAAGTACTGGTGTAAAATATAGTCAGTTTATGAAGAAAACATAACTTATGAACAGGAATTCACTTAGAGGAGCCCAAGGGAAAACCACTCAAGCTCTGATTTAAAATTTACTTGAATCAATTGGTTAAATGGACAGAAAAGCCCTTAAATTATTCTCTAAACAAAGCACTTTTAAGTAAATCTCCAACTGGAAACATATTTGCCCAGCTTAAAGTTGTCAATGTGCTGATGCCTGTGGAGCAGTGCATTCTTCGCTGGTAAGAAATTTCTGGTGTATTTGACACCTTAGCCACTGTTTTTCTGCATCTCTCATGCTTACCAGTGGCTAAGGCACATGGAAGGATTCCTAAAGCTGACCATCTGGATCCACTCATTAGCATGACATCCCATATTATTTAAGATTACTGCAGCAGTGATCTAATAATGAATACCAGTGATTATCTCTTCTTTTGAAAATGGCCAAGGGCAGTTACCATAAACGTCTTCACAGAATGGACTTAACACACAACACAGGGGTTATTTGATGCATCCCAGCTTTATACTTCTTCAGCTAACTGCCTAGATGATAGAATTTTAGCATATATTGGCACCTTTTCTTCTAAATACGTGCAGCAGGTACTAAAGGAGTCAAAGAAACCTGCTAATATAAAATCATATATGGGTAGAAGGATGAGGTTTTTCTAGTTGGTGCCAAAACAAGAACCAAGATCCATTTAAGGTTTGCACTTATTTAGTTCTGTGGTATTTGTGTAAGTCACTATCCCCTGGCCATTTTGTATTCTTCTATTAAGATTCACCTCTTGGCCCTCTCTGCTTGTCCACCTTTTGATCTCCCCGTTTTACTCTAACTCAAGTTAAATTGGATTTTGAAATGGAGTTTTACATATCCTTCCAACTAGAAAACAGGCAGCTACTTCTTGGGATCTTTTTTTGCATTTGAAAATGTACAGTTTCATTTGAATGTACTTTTGAGACTGGCTTGAAGTTCTTACCTTAGCAAACCATATTTCTCAGTTCTCTGATTTCTGCTAGAAGAGTATTTGAGTTGCACGCTGTTATGGTGAGACAGTCCTATCTTATTTTTCACGAAGATAGAATAACATTGAGAACAAATCTTTCCTTTATGCCTAACGTTGTTTCAGGATTTACATTGAGCCAGGCTATTCATTCGATCCAGAACCTAAAAATAAGGGTGAAAAGACTCTGCACACTATGGATGCCCACAGGCAGCTCAGATACCACCTTGACAGAACAAAATCCCTTCAGGAGATCTAATCTAGTGTTTTATCTCCTATAAAGGTAAGAAAAAATGGACATTTGGCGTCAAAATATACAATTTCTAAATGTTTATCTTATACTATAACTTTTTGTTATTCTCACCATATGAAGACACTTACAGGCAGGGCCAGGGCCTACTTTACCAGGGCTCTGGCTACTTCTATGGCTTATTGCAAAGGGGTGGACTCTAGAAATATACTTGATGAAGCAACTTCTTCTGGAAACACCATTACCAAGCATTAGAAATTAGATTCTTACTCTAGGTCCAGAGCACCTTTTGCTAAGACTATTCTCTAGGGGGCTCCTAGACTCAGATATTGCAACAGTGATCTAATGATGAACATAATGCAGTTGTGTAAACAAACTTGCCATAACAGTAGATGTTTAAATAAATCACTGTTGTGGTAGGAACACTCTCCCTCCATCCCTTCTTTTGTTGTGTTTTTGCCACATTGTAGGTATTTTCCCTTCCTCTTTCTCCTAGCACATACTTGTCTGTCGGGGCTTATTACTTACTCTAAGGCAAGAACTGAAGGTTTGGTACCCTAACCACTGAATTTATACGGCTCTGCTGTAGCTGTACAGCAATTAGAGCATATGGAAGGTGTTCTAAAGCTTTGTTTACTACCAGATCATCCAGTCCTTGGCAGGATATATCCCATATAGCTTTGGCTACTGCAACAATGATCTATTTGAATATCTACTATTATGATAAGTTTATCTATGGAACTGTGCTTTCGCCCTACTCATGAAAATAGCCAAGGTCAATTTCCAGAAGCTTCCTCACAGAATGGATTTGCTCCCATTGGACAGTAGTCCACCCCACTCTCCAGAAGCTTCAAATAACGGTTAGATGATCCCGCTAAGGCATTTATTTTCTGAGGACATGCAGCAAGAATCTTGCTACTGGAATATCTCTGGAAGAGATTTTCTGTTTGGTGCCAAAAGGAGCACCAGGATCCTTACAAAGTGGATGCATCTCTGGTTCTACAGTATCTGTGTAAATTGTTCAATTCAGGCTTGTCTTATTATTCTGTCAAAATCTGTTTGTCAGCATTTCTCCTTGTCTGTCTCTGGATCCATCCTTTCTTTCTTATATCAGGTGAAACAATTTCTGAAAGGGAATTTACATATCCAGCCACCAAGAAAACAAGATGCCCCTTCTTGGGATCTTAATATTGTTCTACAGAAATTAGCCTTCTATCCTTTGAACCTAGTCTTCAGGATGACTTGAGGTTCTTGACATGGAAGACTGCTCTTCTCTTTGCTCTGACTTTGGCTAGGTGAGTATTTGAGTTGCAGGCTCTTATGGTGATCCAACCTTCCCTTTTTTCATAGGTACAGGGATTCTTTAAGAACCAATCCTTCCTTTATGCCTAAGGCAGTTTTGGAATTTACCTTAAATCAATGTATCCATCTTCCAGTTTTATATCCTGAACCTAAAAATAAGGGAGAAATATTCTGCATTCTCTGGATCCCCAGACAACTCATATATTACACTGACTGAACAAAGGACTTTGGGGCTTCAGACCAGCTCTACATTTCATTTGATGGAAAGAAAATCGTCAACCTGTGTTAAAATAGACAATTTATAGATGGCTGTCCAAATATATAATTTTGCAAAGCTCTCACCATGGCCAATCCTTTTCTTATAAAGTTAATGCCCATTCTGCCAGAACAATGGCTACTGATACAGCATTTTGGAAAGGGATGAACTCCAGATCCATTCTAGAGGCAGCTATTTTGGTCATCTTTGCATAGTTACAGAGCATTACAAGACTGACTTATTTTCCAGGGCCAGATCAGGTTTTGCTAGGACAATCCTTTAAGGAATTTTGGACTCTGGATCTAAATCCTCCTCCTTTGTTCTCTAGGCTTTAGCAATCGACCCATATCGCGATATGCTATTGTAAGAGTGATCTAATGATGAGCATACTACAGCTGTGTAAGTTAATCACCATAATGATAGATGTTCGAATAGATCACCGCTGCAGTACTGCAACCCTCCCTCCACCCCCATTATTTCCTTTAACTTTGTGTTGTGATCTTGCTACTTACTGTATTGCAACTCCAGCGGGACTCATTCCCTTCTCATTGTCTTCTTTTCTTCTAGTACATAAGACTACCATTATTTGCGGCAAGAAATCTCTTGAGTTTTCATGCTCTTACGTGTGCCTTTATAATGGCTGCTCTCTCATGCTTCGATGGGACATATAGTGCAAATGGGAGGAGGCCAAAAGCTTTTCTATTCAGGCTGGACATCTGATCTTTAGCAGGATATGTCCCATAAAGCTATATGGTACTGCAACAGTGATCTATTCGAACATCTACTGTTATGGTAAGTTTCCTTATACAGCTGTACTTTTTGAGTGTGCTTTACAGGGTTGGTAGACTCTGCCACTTGAATCGTTGTTCTGAAATTATTGTGATTCTCAGAATCTACAGATTGTTATTTCTTAATATGAAAAAGAAAGTTGACACTAACTCAGTATTTATAAGAGGATACGACTCTTAATATCAAATGGACAGCAAAGGCAGACAAAAAAGCTGAGTTCAAAAATGTTTAACAAGTTAAAAGGACCTAGGACATCTGCTAGGTGTATGCTATGAGGCAACCTGTAAGATTTTAAGTGGTAATGCTCATTTTCTAAGTCTTTAATGATAGTTTCAGAAATGTTGATTTTCAAGATGTTCTAACAGGAGCCTCAAATTTATATCACAAGAATCTTTGCTTGACTGCTATGTTAATTCAAAAGAGAGATCTGAGCAAGCATTTATTTAACTAATAAATATGCAAGGTTGTAGTCAGTTTTATCATCTCACCTAAACTATCTTTTTCTTGATTTGACTTTTGCAGCTGGTCTGCGGTGTTGGACGTGCTGACAAACCTTTGCAGCACAAAACATTTATTCCACAGACCCTTGATACAACTTTGCAAGAGTGGGGTGTGACAGATAAGGACCAGCGTGACCGCATCTACCTTCAGGTGAAGGAGAAGGCTGAGGCTTGCCTGAAAGCCATCATGGAGATGGAAGCAAAGCTTTCCTCAGAGCAAAGAGGAGGTCACAGAGCTCAGACTGATATGATAGGTAAGGTGAAAAGTTCTGCACCTTATAAGCTGTTCTTGTTTCAGGCACATGTACTGCCTAATGAAAGTTGGAAAGGGTTCCAAGCATATAAATGATGCATCCAGTAAAAACCTTCTGTAAATTACATAAATTATCTCAGATAAGATCTCTTTTCAGGATTAACTCAGAAACACAAAGATGTTAAGCATCTTGCCCAGAGTCGTACAGCATACAGGTGAAGGATTGTGCAGGTGAAGGAGGACTGACTGCAAAGCCAGTGCTTCAGTTTTGCAATCCAGCATTTTAACGACTATTCTACAATATTCCTACTATTGGAATCTTAGTTGTCATAATATATGCATGTCAATCCAATCAATTAGAAATTCCATTTCAGCTTTAGGCTTTGTTTCCTGTATATTTATCATTTCAGACTGTTTAAAGGACACACCACAATGCAAAAGGGTGATATTTATACAAACAGGATACACGTGTGTCTAGCAGTGTCCACATCATGTATGTTCTGGAGTACCATGTCAGATTCTTGAAGCTGCAGACTACATCTAAAGTAGGGCCAGAGATGCTAGCAGTTATAAACATTTACACGTCTAAAGCCAGTTAGAATACATGGGATGTTTTTTAAATAAAGGTGATAACTTTATGGGGAGAAAACATAGGCAGGAAGCTGTGTGAGAACATAAAAAATGTGGAAAAAATCAGTGACAGCCTCAATTAGATCATCATCAACCCCCTTTTTCTCCATTTGTGTACGTGGCATCGGGGTGTCTCATCAACTGTTGCCATCTTTCTTGATTCATCGCCACTCTGCTACCTTCTTCAATGGTCATCTGACTGTCACAGGTCTTGTCTCACACAATCCCTTTGTCTACTGGATGTTATCATTTCCCTTGCCTTCTTCCTGTCTCTTCCAAATCTTCTTCACCAGATTGTCTTCTGCTTTCTAAAACATGTGCCCAATGCACCGTAATCTGTTCACATTGACCATATCTGCAGTGGAGCTACTTTGGCTTCTGCTCTGATGTCATCATTTCTTCATCTGTCACACAGTGTGAATCCTGACACTCAGCTCAGGCACTTCAACGCCATCACCTCTAGCTTCCTTATATGCCCTGTCTTCATTGTCCAGGTGTCTGCACCATACAGTAGTACTGGTCACACCACTGTTGTGTACACTTTATATTTCAGCTTCTTTGGCATTCTTTATTCACACACTACCTCAACACTCTGTAATAGTGGCTGCAGCCCCTCTGATTCTAGCTTTGACCTCCTCATTCAGACTTTCATTCTCCTCAGCTACTCCTCTCACTACTCGAAGCTGTTCACCTGTTCCACTATTTTCCCTTCCATCTCATTTTTCAACTTCTTCTGGTTTTACCCATTTGTTGCCATGACAGCTGTCTTGTCTGCACTCAGTTTTATGTGTCTTCAGTTTTGCATTCCATTCCCCTATCACTTGCTGAAGTTCTTGTTCAGCAGCTGCTTATAAGTCTACATCATTTGCATTTAGCAGCTTTGTTTATGTATCCCCTCTGACCTGTTGTTAACATAGTCCAACACCAGTATGCAGTGGGCTGTGAGCTGAACTGTGATGCATGCCCACTTCCACTGGAAACCCCTCTGTGAGTCAAACACTGTTTGTATTTGTGTCATTGGGTCCTTGTACACAGCCTGCACTAATTATACTAATGATTTTGCCCCATTTGGTATGTACTTCTCCAAATACCTGCATCAATTGGAAAGGCCACAGAAATACCTTACCAGGAGAATCCATGGCCTCAAACACCTGTCCTATGTAGACAGGCTCAGATCCCTGTCACTCTAATCGATGTCATACAGATTGCTCAGAGGTGACCTGTGCCTTGCATACAATGCCATCTCAGACCCTGCCCTAATGGGCATGCTTCATATCCAGACGTATGACTCCTCACACATCACCAGCTAAAAAGATCTAAACCTAATATATGACATTAACAAGACCTGCTGGAGAGACAGGTTTGTCTCCCAGAGGTTGCCATTCTCTGAAATAGACTCCCCATACACGTCAAACAGAGTACCTCACTGACCCTCTTCAAGTGTAACCTTCATGAGTGGATGGGTAACTGCAAATTCATCCCAGACATTCTACCTGTGTCCTTCATGGACAGGGGCAACAGGTGCTGACTGGGGTTATTAAAGGGCAAACACTTGGCTAGGCTTGTAAGGGACCCAGGGCCATTAGCCTAAGTAAACCGATATGATCCTATGAACTATTGCAGGACTGCCCAAATCAGCTTTCTTGGGACCTTGTCATGTGCTTTCTCAAAGTCTAGGACTGTCCAATTGGACTGTTCCCTCATCTCTAGCTTTTTCTTAACTATCTCTCTCACTGCAAACATTGGGTCAGTTGCGTTGTATCCTGATCTGAAACTGAACTGCTCATCTCCCATCTTACTTTCTACTCTTCTAAGTGCTCATTTATCAGTCACCCTTTCCAGTACTTTCAAGCAGTGTGACAGGAGTTTGATACCTCTATGCTGCTCACAGTTGTGAATTTCCCTTTGTTTCTGTATACTGGCACTAGAATGCTTATTCTCCAGTCATTTGAGATACACCTTTTTCCTCAATATTGCTATGATTACCTGCTGGAGCAATTTCTCCCCTAACTAACCCAACATCTTGATCACATCTGCCCTGACCTCATCTGATCCTGCTGTTTTTCCTGACTTGATTTTCCTTAGTTCTGTCCTTACTTCTTCTAGGATGGACTTCTCTTCTTCTTTCGTTACAGACTGTGTCTTGGACAGTACGGCTTCTGTGGGGTCTTCTGGAAGTACTCTTTCTGTCTAGCTTTGATGTCCTGTGGACTGGTGAGCAAGTTGTTGCTGGCATTCCTTATGAAGGGTATCTGATGACTATTTTCTTTATCTTTGTATTTTTGCCTTGCAACCAGATAGAGTTTCTTTCTGCTATCTGCTGAGTCTCTTTCCAGAAGCTTGTAGAGTGCCTCTGATGCCTTGTTCTTCGCTATTGCTACTGCTGTCTTCGCATCTTTGTTAACCAGACAGTATTCCTTCCTAGTCTGGTCTGTCTTTTCTGTCTCTCACTTTTTCCGGCTTTTCTTTCTTTTGATAACTTCTTGGGCTTCTGCATCCCACCACCAGCTTTCCTTATGTACCTTATTTCCATACCTGGCTCGGCCACATATCTCTTCTGTAGTTTCCACACATGCTGCTTGAGATGCTGCTCTTCGTCTTCAAATCCACCTATTTCCTCTACTTCCTGAGGTGCTACTGTCCTGAGTACTACTATGAATATTTCTTGTGCTTTTGCTCTAGTCAACTGCCATGTCTTTATTCTATTCTCTGTTGAGCTTAGAGCCTTCTCTGACCACTGCTTGCATATGATTGTGGCAACCAGTGGTTTATGTTGTGTACCAACTATTTCACTGGGGATGACTTTGTAATTACTGATTCTACCCAAATGCCTTTTCCTTGTTAGGAGGAAGTCTGCCTGAGTTACATTTTGATCACACTTGTATGTGACCTTGTGACTGTCTCTCTTGGTGAACCATGTATTGTTCACCATTAACTCATTTGCCAGGCAGAAGTCTAGAATTGTCTCTCTTTCTTTATTCCTGTTTCCCCAAGCCCATGTGGATCTAGGCAGTCCTCATATTCTGTTCTGTCTGTCCCGATATGAGCATTCAGGTCCCCCCATTATCAACACCAGTTCATTCACTGTGCTTTATGTAGAAGGTTCTACAACTGCTGCTTGGGTGCACTCTTTTCCTTATTATCCTAACCTTGCTGTGGTGCATAGGGCGAACTTATGAATATTTCCCTTATCTTTACACTGGAGTCGGATTGCCATCTGATGATATCCCTCACTGCCTTCTGGAGACTGTCCCTTACAACAATTCCCACACCATTTCTAATCTCTCCTTCCCTAAGTAGTAGAGACTAGATCTCCAGGAACTTTAATGCACTGCCAGTCTTTCTTTTCTTCTCGATACAAAGGATGTCCAGCCTCTTTCTTACCATCATGTCATCTACTTCCAAGCTGCATCCTGTCACTGTGAACCTATACTGAGTGTAGTGATCCTTTGTTCGTGTTTTGCAGGTTGATTGATTTTACATCTACCTTTTGCTCAACAGAGCTATCCCAGTTTAATATACCACCCTTTTAAACATCCCACTGAAAACATAGAAAATATGTTGATTTTTGCCACCAACAGCCTATATCCAGCAAGGACAAGAGGGTCAGGCAAGCATTTGTATACACTAGACTCTCCTATTTTGAGTGGAGGAGAGAAACAAGAAATAAGGTATTATGGTAAGACCTCTGCTGGCAGCCAAAGAATAAGTGAAAAAGGAACCTCCGACAATTACAGTTAGAAGCATGGAAATGCTAAGCCATCCTGTGTTCATACCAAAGCATGCCAATCCCTGAGAGTAAAGGTTCCTCGTTACAGTGGTATCTGCAAAAAGAAGGTTATTGCCCATTAACACAGTCCTTACCCTTACATTACTGCAAAATACACTGAATATAAAGGCCAGTAAGTCAGCACTTCTGTGACGGACAAAGAAGACCATGTTGATAGGTAAAAAGTCACCCTCTTCTCTGATCTTTATGTGTTGCACTTTACTATGCCCTCTTTTGCTCTACAAGCAAATGATGCGATGAGAACAGTAAATGCATGTCATGTAGTTCACTGGAGAGTGTTAAAAAGGCATCTGGATTGATACAAAGTCTGCATCTATGTAAAGACTAGGGGGCGCTGATTTCAGTTCATTAGAGTGTGCTGACAAACCAGCCAGGAATACAACCCCAGTTAGATTTTTTGGCACATGACCCTACCCTATCCTAAGATCTGATGTTGTCCTTTTCATTCTTTCTGCACTCAGATGCATATGTCAAATTATGCATCCAACTCTCGAGCTCCTCCCTTTACCCACAATGCTCCAGCTAGCCTACAACACCTCAGATCTCATTTGCCGCCATCTCGCACAGACACGGATCCTCTCTTAGAGCCTTTGGCAAAATCTTTAGAGCTTTTGTGAGTAGTTTTTCTTCAGGATTCTTGTTAACCTCTCTACATCCTCCCTCTTTATTCAGTGTTTGGAGTTTCTACTCATCAGTAATATCCTTTACTTCGCCCTTTTCTACCTCGTTGTATAGTTTCTTGTGTGTACCATTGCTGATACCTCTTCTTCCTTACCTTACTTTTTTCTACCCTTTTTAGGTTAGCTACCTCTACCATTGTTGGTAGTTTTTCTTTGCTGTTAAACAAAAGAAAAAAAAAAAAAACATTTTCTCTCTGTCTTTACTTTTTTTCCAAACTATGGCCAAGAAGTCAACAGGATTTAAAAAATGCACTTCCCGTAGGCACAAAATTGTAAATTCTGATGCCCACAGGGAGTGCATTTATTGTCTAGGAGCAGCCCACCTTAATACTAATTGCAGCATCTGCGCTGCTTTTAATTCTAGGATGACTACAGATAGGAAAAACAAGTTGGTCCTCAAGGGATTGCTACTCCCTTCTTCTTCCTCCTCCGGGTCTCAAACCCCCCAACAAGCATCCCAAAGCTCTGTCAGAGTCTAGAAAGAGGTCCCCCCTAGATCTTCTAAGAAACCCTCTACCTCTACTACTTTGGAGCCTCCTCAAAAGTTTCAGAGATTCTCATATCCTACTTCTTCGGATCCAAGAAGGAAAATGTCAGATCCTAATAATCCAGTCCAATAAATATATCAATCAAATCTCCGACATACCCCTCGGATGTTGCCTCTGGTGTTTCAAAGACTTCCAAAACTTACTCAACTGAGTTTATGATTGATCCAGTGCCTTCTCAGCTGTCTTCTCCCCCTTCTGTAAACCACCACAAGGAAACACTCTAGGCCACAGTCCACTACCTCATCTGTCAGGTGCTCCAGAAGTCTGTCTGAAGCCAAAGTGGATAGAATGATGAGAAAGTTCCTCAGCAGTCAGATTCAAAAGGGCATTATTCTGGCAGTGGCTCCTATTGGATCCATGAGCCTTTATTTCACTTCCCATATAGTAATATCTCCTTCTCGGATCCATCTCATGGCTTTTGAGACCTCAGATCTAAATGTCCTAAGAGAATCGGTGTCAGAGCCAAAGAAGGTTATGTCTTTGACTCTGCAAGTTTCCTTGACTGATTCTGCTCCTATCCACTCAGATCAGGATGGGTCTTGTAGGTGAAGCATCGCCGTCAGATCTGTGGGACCAGGATCTACTCTGATGTCATTGGAGCTGGCCTTGTCCCTCAGAGCCTCAGTGCTAGATAGCTCAAGTCTGGCTCCCTCCCCAAGGCATGGATCAGCACAGGGTCAGGGTTTGTTTGATTCAGAAGTTTCAGCTCCAAGGCGACTGGACATGGCTTCTCCCACCCTGTCTGCCTTTGAGGTAAGTGAAAAAGATTTTCTCTTGTCCAAGAGATCTGACTTCTCACTCTTCTTTGGATTCTGCATCTATTCCACCACTGGGTTTAAGCTCTGATCCCACCAGACTTATTCCACAGCGACAGCCAATACCATCTAGCATCCAGACAATTCCCTTGGAGGAATTTCACCTCTCTTTGGACACCTCCCAAGAGTATCCCACTGAAGAGGTTCCCCATAAGAGAATGTGGAAAAGGAGGCACATGGATTTTCTTTTGGAATCTCTCACAGAAAATAATGACTTCTATGAAGAGGAAGGGTCCCCAGATCACCACCTGATGATGTCTCATTTGGAGACATTTTGGAGACCCTTAAGCAGAAAGGTGGTTGGTCCTCAGATAATCCTTCCCCAGAGGAGTCAGTATTTCTGGAAGCTTTTGGTTCTGGCTCATCTACATCTTGGGAGATTCCCCCAGCTTATTGACAGTCTCACCCCAGGCATGGAAAGAAGTGTACTCTGTCAAACCAATCCTTTGTCAGCCAGACAAGATTTTATCTCCACCAAAAGATAGCTCCCACTGGAACAAAGGAGGACCTGTTGATGCTATGGTTGTGGCAGCTGCCACAAAAAAGGAGCTAGCTGAGCAGCGCTCACTCTGTCCATCCCCCTAATAAAGAGTCCAGGGTGTTGGACAGATTTGGATAGCACATATTTGCTTCAGTGACTTTGCCCTGAGGTCCCTGAATTATTTAGCAAACTTTACAAGACTGCAGAGGAATTTGATCAAGGAGCCTTCCAAATCTCTCTTGGATTCCATATCTGTAGAGGACTATAAGAGATCCTCCTCTCATCTGGCCACTCTATTATCTATTTCCAGTGTATCCATGAGGGTGATATCCATGCTGCAGAGGATACCTAACAGGCCACCAGTTCAGGCATCGCCTTACAGAGATGCACCTGGATGTGGTTATGCAACTTTGCTGAGCCTTTCAGGTCTTCTTTCATCAATGCTCCTTTTGATATAATGTCCTTGTTTGGTTCTTCTGTTAGAGAAACACTTTCCTGCAATGAATAGGAAGGAAAAACCCTGTCTGCCATAGGAATTCATTTTTCTACCCATCAATGATCATTTTCCTGGAATCAAAGGAGACAAGAAAATGTGGTTCTGTAAATCCGAGGGATCTTTCCAGGAATCATGCAGAGAGAACTCCTTCACAGGCGGGAGGAGACAGTTCAAATGGAAGGTGCCATCCTCCAGGCAGAGGTGGCCCACAAAACCAGGGTTTACAAGATTCCTTTCCAGATAGATCCTTTCAGCACTTCTGAAGGATTACCCGACTGCTCACCTCTGCAGGTATTCGGGGGCAGGGGGGACTTTTCCTTGCATCTAGATGCCTGGGCCTTTACAACAAAATATCTGATGTTGTCAATTTTCATTCTGTCTTCAACTTATGGTGTCATATCCGATCTCTTGGATCTGACTCTGCCATTGCAAAAGCTCATGGCAACCAGAAAACTCTCGAGCCATCCCCTACCAACAATGCACCAACCCAAAGTATCTCATATCACATTTACCGCTTCCAGTGAAAGACATGGTGTTATGTGCTCTCAAGTGACTCTTCAGATAAGTTAAATGTTTTCCTTTTTAAGGCTTTTTTCTCATTCTAATTACCTTTTCTCTTCCTTTCTTTACAACTTTATCCTTTATCATACAGCTTTATCTGTTTTTCCCTTTTGTACCCCCCCCCCTTTTTCTTTATACTGTAGGGAGTAATTTCTATTTTAATACCATTGTTGGTAGTTGTTTCCTTTCTCTTTCCCTTTATTATCTAAAAAAATAAATTTATTCTGGTATAATTCCTTTCTTTATGACTTATTTTCTTCAGGCTTAATTGTTAAAGCTGAGTTAACATAGCTGACAAAGATAAAGTCCCGGCTGGGTTTAAAAAAATGTACCAAGTTTGATCACAAGATTCCATTCTCTGATACACATACCTTATGTGTATATTGTTTAAGACCATACCACCTCTAGGAGAACTGTTCCATTTGCCACTCCTTCAACCCAAGAGCTCTGGTGGCATGAAAGAACAAGCTTATTCTAAAAGGGGTACTTCCTTCCTATTTTTTGGAGGTGTTATTTGCAGGTTCCCCTGAAAAATTGAAAAAGACAGTATCTCCTTCTCCAAGTACTTCTTCAGCCTCAATAAAAACTTTGGAGAAGGCTAAGAAAAGGCCTCTTTTAGATCCAAATGACTCCTCGGATTCTAAAAAGAGAATTTCTAAATTGTTCTGTCTGACTTCATACCCAGATCCAAAGCAAAAGAAAAAAGCACAATCAGATCAGATCTCACCTTTGGATCTGAAGCTTGAGATCTAAGGACCTGTCACATCAGGCTTCCTCAGATCCAATGCAAAACTGTCAGATGTGACTTTTGAGTCAAAGCCACTTCCAAGGACTAGATACTCTCCTTCAGTGGACACTAATCCTTCCAGGGTTCCTTCTCCTTTTTTGGATATGCCTAGGTCTTTTTCCATTGTGTCCACTTACTCTTCCAGAAGCCTTAAGGAAGAAGATGCGGAGAGGTTAGTGAAAAAGATTCTCTCAGTGCACAGCATGTCAAGCATCTTGTATGCTCCTGCTCCTCTGGGTCATTAGATCTGACTGCATCAGATCCGGAGAGCTCTTGGAGCCAAGGCTACCCTGTCAGGTCTGGTGTGTCACATTTGAGTCCAAAGTTTTTGGAGCCATCTCTACACCTTGGGGCCTTGGCACGGGTTAATTGAGCTCAAATTCAGCCTTGGGGGAGTTCTCCTTAGAGCAGGGAGGGACTATGGTCCAAACACTTGCTCTTTTGGATCCTATTCTTCTCTGAAGGGGTCTGCCTTTGAGGTCATGGTGAGAGCCTTGTCTGCTTCCATGACAAAGACTGCTCCCTTCCCCTTGGATTGTCAGTCTGCAGGCTTGCCATCTCTTTGCTTGGAGTCTCATCTATCCTCTCCACAGGGACAGCTGGTACCGAAACCCCAGGCTTCCGAGCAGGGTGTTCCAACCTCTTCTGATACCTCCCCAGAGCATCCTACTGAGGAGGTACCTATGAAGAGAACGTGCAAGAGGAAGCACTTAGACTCCCCACTGGAGTCAATCACAGAAGATACAGACTTTGATGAAGGTGAAGGGTCCCTGCAGCCACCTCCTGAAGATGTCCAGTTTGGAGACATTCTTGAAGTCCCGAAGCAGAGAGGTGGCTGGATGTCCAACAACCCTTCATCCGAGAAGTTTGTATTCCTAGAGGCATTCGGTACCAGCCCTCCACCTCCTGGGTGACTCCACCCACCAATGTGCTCACAGAAGACCAGATAAAATTATGACAGCACCAGAAGACAAACAGTTCTGGGCAAAAGGGGTGCCTGTTGATGCCTTGGTCATGGTAGCAGTCACTAAAAGGAACTCACTGAAGAGAGTTCCACTGTCCATTCACCAAACAAGGAGTCACGGGCTATAGATGGGTTTGGGAAGCATGTCTATGCTTCAGTGATCTTCGCCTTAAGGTCTCTGAACTATTTGGCACATTTCACCAGGTTACAGACAGACCTGATTAAGGAACTCTCTGACAAACTTTCAGGATCTGTTTCTGATGAGGTACAGGCATCTGTAAATTCTCAATTGGCTACTCTGCAATCAGTTTTCAATTCTTCCATGAGGCTAATTTTGCATGTGGCTGTGGGTTCTGGCGTTTCTATAAGGAGGCATGCCTGGATGCACTTATGTGATTTTGCCGAATCCTTCAAGTCTTTGTTCATCAATGTTGTGATCCCCTCTCAGGGGGAAACACTGGGAGATGCTCTAGTCTACGTTTGGCCTTCCAGTCTCCTTTACACTTATCCCCTGCTACCTCTGATTCCAAAATTCTTACAGAAAGCCAGGCAGTTGAAGAGCTCAGTTATCTTCATTGCCCCCTTTTGGCCTTTCCAGGTGTGCTTCTCCTTCCTGTGGTGTCATATTTATTATCTTCCATGGATACTGGACCCCAGTCAAGAACTTCTCTCGCATCCCTCTGGGATGAAGTATCCCAGTATCCTAGGCCTCAAACTAACTGCATGGTTTCTTCAATTCCATTAATACCTATTCAGCCCAGACTTTCCTCCCAAGTTCATCATATATTTTTGTCTTCCCAGAAAGCTTCTGCTAGGAAGATTTATAGGTGTAAATGGAAAAGAGTCTCAATTTGGGCTCTCAATAAGGAGACTGACTCTTTTACTGCTCCTATTTCTTCAGATTTGGAATTTTAAGCTTCTCTTTTTCAGGAAGGTGCTAGTTTTTCCACAATCAAAGTACAGTTAGCAGCCACATCAGATGGGCATTGAGGAGAAAATGCTTCCTCTTTAGCTTCTTCCAAATTGTGCAAGGCTTTTCTAAAGGGCACCTTCTTACTCAGGCATCCAGTGAAAGATTCATCATCTCCTTGGGATTTGACAGTCATACTTCAGGGGTTGACACAACAACCTTTTCAATCTTCAGGCAAAACTGATTTAAAAGTTTTGGCTTGGAAACCAGTATTTTAGTAGCTATTACATCTGCAAGGAGAAGAACTCCAGACTCGATCAACCAAATGCCCTTACGTTGTTTTTCAAAAAGACAGTTACTTAATGAACCAATCCATCTTTCTTACCAAAAATATTGTCTGAATCTAATATCAATCAAACTATTCATTTTTCTGTCTTCTTCCCTAATTTTTCAAATAAGGGAAAATACATGATACATCTTTTAGAATTACATAGACAACTACATTTTTATTTACACAGGGCAAAGGATTTCAATTAAACAGACCAGCTGTTTGTTTCTTTTTCACCAAACAGACTGGGACCACCAGTTTCTAAAGTTACCCAGCCAGATGGATTACTGATTGCATTTCCTTTGCATATTCTGGGCAAGGTCTCTCCGTATCAAACCTTCTAAAGCACATTCAACTAGATCCATGGCCACTTCCTCAGCCTTCTGGTCTAGAACTTCCATTGATGATATTAGCTCAGCAGCTACCTGGTCAAATACTAATAGCGTTATTGCTCATTACAAACTAGATTTGACAACTAGAAGCAGAGTTGCTTTTGGTTCTGCAGTTTTCCAGAATATCCTTCCATGATGGTCAACCAGTATTCACATAGCTGAGGGCACTGTGCCATATTTTGAGGAAGAATTTAAAGGACAACATCAGATATTAAAGTTATGTACTCAGCATAATTATGCATCTGTGTTGTGTTGTCATTCGTCCTCAACTCCCCACCCTCCTTCCTCTTTATCTTCTGGAGTGAGATCATGATCATAGTTATGGTGAGTACATAACTTTAAACCTGATGTTGTCAATTTTTATTCTATCCTCAACTGATGGGTTTGCATTCGAGATTCGGATCCAATCCCTCAGATCCAACTCAGTCATTGCTAAAGCTCATGGCAACCAAAAACTCTTGAGCTTCTCTCTTACCCATAATGCACCAACCTCAAGTACTTTAGATCTTGTTTGCTGTTTTCAGTAAAATAAATTGTCTGCCAGTTGCTCTAAAGCATTTTCAAAGATAAGTTAAAAATTTCTATTTTTCTTCAGCTTTACTAGTGATTACTTTTTCCCTTACCTTTACATTACTTTATGTATTTCTTAAATACAATTATTAGTATTTTTCCTCTGGGTTGTTACCTGCCTGTTTCTACTTTAACAATAGGTTTTATCTACCATTATTGGTAGTACTTCTTCTTTCTCCTTACTTATCCTGTCTTCCAAAAAAAAAGTTTAAATGTAGTGATAATAGAAATTTTTTTCTGCTCTAATTTTTTGAACTATGCCAGAAAAAGGGCCTGTGGGCTTTAAAAATTGTATAAAGTGCGGGCATAAGCTTCCATTATTGGATGGGCACACATTATGTGTATATTGCTTAGAGCTTCTTCATTTACAGGAGGACTGCTCAATATGCTATGGGTTCATCTCCAGGTCAAGCGCGAAAATAAGTTGATTCTGAAAGCACTCTTACCCTCTTCATTTAGGGAGGCTTTATCTGGAGAAAAATCTCCCAAATTAAAGTCAGAACAGCCAGAATCAAGGACTCTGAAGCCTTCTTCTTCATCTTTGGCTTTGGAGTCTTCTACACAGAGGTCGAAAAGAGATCCAATTTCACCCTCAGATCCAAAAAATCCAAAACTGTCTTCTGATCAGTGTCCTCGGATCCAGAGAAACTAAAAGTGACTGATCCCACTACCTCAGATCTGAGACAATCCTCATCGGATCCAGCTGTAGCTAGTCCTTCTACTTTTATTGTAATGCCAAGGACCAGATATTCACCTTCGGTGGATCCAGTACCTTCTAGGGTGCCTTCCCCTTTTTTGGATAGACCCAATTCCCCTTCAGTCTTATGTGTTTGTTCTTACATGAGTCTTACAGAAGAAGATGTGGAAAGAGTGGTAAGAAAAATTCTCTCAGCATAGGGTCAGATGGGTGTCCCTTCGGTTTCTACCACTGTGGGTCAGGCTATCCATTCCACTGCTACATCTCCCACTACAAGTTCCTCCTCTGACTCCTTCAGTGGTCTTAGAGTCCCTGGATCCTAGCCATCCAGATCAGTCTGGTTCAGATCTGAGGATTATATTATCCTCAGATCTGAAGCTTACTCTGAGTGCTCTAATCCCATCGGATCCAGAGAGCTCTCAGAGCCCAAGCTTCACTGTTGGATCCGAGGTGTTGTAGTCAACTCCAATTCTTTTGGAGCCATCTCTGTGTCTCAGAGCCTTGGCATTGGATAGCTCGGCTGTGGCTTCCACCTCTGGAATTTTGCCATTGGAGCAGGGTAGGGCTGCTGTCCAAAAGTTTGCCTTTTCAGATACAAGGTGTTCTTTTTCTCCTGGATGATCTGCCTTTGAGGTTGTGAAGAGAGTTTTCTCTGCCTTGGCAGAAATAACTGATCCACCCCCCCACAGATTCTAAATCTTCAACCGTTACATCTCAGCATTTAGAGTCTAATCAACTGCTCCCACAGGGACAGCCAGTACCAAGATCCCAGGCTTCTCCACAGGAAATCCTGATTTCTTCTTCCAGAACATCTCCAGAACATCTCACAGAGGAGGTCCTTAAGAAGTAGACATGCAAGAGGAAGCACCTGGACTCACCAGAGGAGTCTATCAAAGAAGATATGGATTTCAATGAAGGGGAAGGGTCCCCATGGTCACCTCCTGAAGATGTCTAATTTGGAGACATCCTAGAAATCCTTAAGCAGAAAGGTGGCTGGATGCCCAGAAACCCTTTGTCCAAGGATTTCATATTCCTGGAGGCCTTTGGTACTGGCTCATCTACCTCCTGGGTGACTCCACCTGCTGATGAGCTCATTGAGTTGCTCTCTCGGTGGGTGTGGAAGAAACCTGACACCACTGAGCCTATACCTTGGAGACCAGATAGGATTATGTCACCACCTGTACACAAGCAGTTTTAGGGGAAAGGGATGCCTGTTGATGCCATGGTCATAGTGGCGGCCACCAAAAAGGAACTTGCCGAGGAGAGTTACACTCCATCCCCCAACAGGTCACTGAATTATTTGGCACATTTTACAAAACTTCAGAGGGATTTTATTAAGGAGTTGTCAAATACCCTCTCAGGAGCTGTTTCTGATGAAGTTCAATCATCTGTGGCTTCTCAGTTTGCTACCTTACAATCCATTTCGAACTCTTCCATGAGGTTGGTTTTGCATGTAGCTGAAGGGACCTCAAGGGCAGCTGGTTCAGGCATTTCCATTAGGAGGCATGCCTGGATGTGCTTATGTGATTTTGCAGAGCTATTTAAGTCTTTGTTCATCAATGCTCCTTTTGATGGCACATCTTTGTTTGGCCCCAAGGTAAAGGATTCACTATCCAGTCCTGAAAAGGATGGAAAGACCCTGTCTGCCATAAACATATGTTTTTCGACCCTTCAAAGATCCTTTTCCAGGAATCAATGAGGCAGTCAAAAAATGTGGTTCAAGAAGTTTCAGGGTCCATTCCAAGAGACATGTGGAGGAGATTCCCCTGAGGTAGAGGAGGGAACTCTAATGGACAACAACACCCAAGCAAAACAAGGGGTCCAGAGAATCCTTCATTGACAGACTCTTCCAGTGCTGCTGAAATGAGGCCTAATTGCCCACTTCTGCAGGCAGTTGGGGGATGTTAAACCTGTGCCAGAGAGCCTGGCTAGGCCTAACATAAGATACTTGGGTGTTGAGGATTATTTCCAGAGGTTATATTATTCCCTTTTCCCTTCTTCCTCCAAACTCAAGAAAAATCCCCTATGTTTCATCTAGTCTCAGGGAACAAGCAGCAGTTCAAATTCAAAAGCTGCTAGAAAAACAGAGTCATCCAAGAGGTCCCACCAGGCCAGATAGAACCTGGAACTTACTCAAGGTTCTTTTTAGTGCCAAATAAAACAGGGGACTGGAGACCAATTTTGGATCTCAGCATATTAAACAAGTCAGTTCAATGAACCGAGTTTCAGATGGTCATGATTTAGTACATTCTCCCATTTCTGGGCAAGGAAGACTGGATGTGCTCAAAAGACCTTCACAATGCAAATAAAGATAAACAGGTGATCCAGAAGGTGTTTATGCTTCCAACTGGGAGCCAGTCACTACCAATTCAGAGTTCTGCCTTTTGGTTTCACCACAGCCCCCAGGGTGTTTACCAAGTACATAGCAGTAGTAGCAGCTCACTTGAGACTGCAAGGATTCTGGGTGTTTCCATATCTAGATGACTGGCTCAGTTCCACTCTGACCATGCATCAGTTGATAAGGGCAGGAGACCAGGTTCTCTAGACTTGCTGTCTTCTGGGGATAACCATAAACAATGAAAAGTTCCAACTAGAACCAACTCAGACTCCAGAATTCATAAGAAAAATTCTCAACACAAAGTCAACCATAGTTCCACTTCTGCCCTCAAGAGTTCAGACCATAAGATCACAGGTCAGGAAGATAACAATCTGCAGTACCAAGATTTCAGCCTGCCTGGTCCTTCAAGCTCTGGAATCATTGGTACCTGTGATAACATTAGTACCTTTGGCCAGATTTTACATGAGAATAATTCAGTGGATGATAGCCACACAATAGTCAATTCTTTACCAACCCATGTTTTATCAGATACGAATCACTCAGTCATGCAAGAGAGGTCTCAGTTGGTGGCTTTGATCAGATGAGGTTCTACAAGGCCTTCCTTTTATTCCCCCTCAGCCCAAGACCAGAGTGATCACTGACACTTCACAGCTAGGGTGGGGGGAGACATTTTCTGGGGAAAACAGTCCGGCCACTTGGTCCCCCGAATAGGCCAAACTGCACATCAGTGTCCTAGAGAAGAGAGCAGTGCTTTTAGTGTTGCAGTTCTTCCAGGATGCTCTCCTCTTGGGGACAGTTGCAATTCAAACAGACAATATGTGAATAGTTTTGTGCATTAACAAACAAGGAGAAGATGTCAGAGTGTGGCAATTGTCGATCTCATCCAACTACTTTCTCAAAGCAGTGCACATTCTGAGGAAATCCAATGTGATAGCAGACAAACTGAGCAGGTACATTCACAAATGTTCCCTCAACAAGAACATCACGGAACTGATTTTCTGTCAATGGGGTCAGCTTTGCTGTGATCTGTTTGGTTCACCCCAAACAACAAATGCAGCAGATATTTTGCCCTAATTCCTCCACAGGGGGAATCCCCTAAGATGTTTTACTTCACAACTGGCCCTCTCGTCTACTCTTATCTGCCAATTCCACTAATTCCAAAATTCTTGTAGAAAGCTGCCACATTGAGGAGCAAGGTCATCCTCATTGCACCCTTCTGGCTTAGACAGGTTTTGATCCCCTACCTTTGGCCTCACTTGCTTCACCAACCTTGGATTCTGAATCTGACTCCAGAACTCCTGTCTCACTAAACACGCATGATTCATCCAGACATAACCAACCTCAGGCTGACTGCCTGGCTTCTCCAGTTCCATTAATAGCCAGACAACTTATGCTCTCCACCTGTCCATCAAATACTTTTATTTTCCCATAAACATTATACCAGAAAACTCTATTCCAACAAATGGAAGAGGTTTGTTTACTGGGCTCATCAAAATAATATTGAACCTTTTTCAGCCCCAATATATAGCATCCTTGAATTTTTGACATTTGTTTTTAAAGAAATAGCTAGTGCATCTATTGCTAAAGTTCATTTAGCAGCGACATCAAATTTTCACATTGGTTTTGATGGTTCTTCTGTCACATCTCATAAATTGAGCAAAGCTCATGGGACCTGAATCTGGTACTGCAAGCTCTTACTCATCCCCCCTTTGAACCAGCAGCTACATGTGACCTTAAATACCTTTCTTGGAAGACTATTTTTCTGCTGGCTATTACTTCAGCCAGAGATTCAAGCCTTGTCCTCTAAACCAATATACTTGAGTTTTCACAAGGATAGGTTTATGTTACAAACTAATGCATACTTTCTTCCTAAGGTGGTGTCAGAATCTAATATCAATCAATCAATTAATTTACCAGAATTATTTTCTAAATTTGCTAACAAAGCCGAATACATCCAAGAACAAAATCCACAAAGGGGAGGTTCCACAAATGTAGCCGAATACATGTTGCATGTATTGGATGTCCAGAGACACTTACGTTTTTGTTTACATAGAACAAAAGACATCAGAAAAACTAACCGATTGTTTGTTTCATTGTCAGAAGAAAATTTGGGAAAACCAGTTGCCAAAGTTACATTATCTAAATGGCTAACTAATTGTATTTAATTTGTTTATAACAAAGTGGGCATTCGTCTAACAAAACCATTATGGGCCCATTCAACTAGATCCATGGCCACCTCTCAATATTTCAGTCCAGAGTGTCCATGGATGATATATGTGCAACAGCAACTTGGGCTACTCCCCATATTTTTATTTCTCATTACAAATTGGATCTGGTCTCCAGAGGTACAGCATCATTTGGTTCAATGGTGCTCAGGAATATCATTTCTTGAGTCCACCCTAGAATTTAGGTAGCTGGGGACTCTGTCCCATCAGTTGAGTATAGAACAAAAATTGAGAACATCAGGTAAAGAAGTTATGTACTCACCATAATGTTCTGTCCATATTGTCCATTTTCATTCTTCCTCAACTCCCCACCCACCAACCCCCATCCTGTGTAAACTTCTGGAAGAATGAGTAGTTACAGGACATGACTGCCTTTATGTTGAGCTCCAGATGTAGTCTTCTTCCTATCTGACTGCAAATATTTCCTTTCTACTAAAGTCAGCAAACAAGATCTGAGGTACTTGGGGTTGGTGCATTAAGGGTAAGGGAGCAGCTTGAGAGTTTTAGGTTGCCGTGAACTTTAGCAACAGCTGAGATGGATCAAAGAGATTGGATCTGAACCCATTAGTTGAGGAAGAATGAAAATGAACAACACAGATGGAACATTATGGTGAGTGTATAAATAATTTTTCATTATGACACTCCCCACTTACGTAGCTGTTTCAACCAAGGCAACATTCCTCTGGTTCTGATGAATAGAAAGAATAATTTAATGTCATCTGAGCAAGTTTATCAAAACTCAGCACTGTGTGTATGGAGGTATAGCTGTTGTGAATGATGTATCTTGCTGTTGTTTTTCCACTTTCATTTTCTTTATTTTTTAAACATCGCTTTCTTCTCCTGTGCCTATTGGCTATTGACCCCTTCGTCCACATAACCCATTCATTCTCCTGGGACACCTGAGAAGTGATAGATAGCATTTCTACTCATTCATTCTTCCACATGCACTGAAAAGCACACAGCCACAGGCCAGCATCTGTATGTACCTAATATCACAGCATCCCTACGGCAGCTTGGAGCTGGTTTTACTGTTTTCATACTAGTCTGTTACTCACTTTCTTAGTCTACAAAATCTTTAACCAGAACAAGCAAACCGTGATACTGATACGTAAACTTCAATAATCAAAAACAAAAAAAAAATGACCAGAATAAAACCATACTCAGAATCAGGAACTTTAATATCAAAAGTTAAAATCTCAATGGTTCTGAAGATGTCGTTTCATGATGAAAGCTCATAACCTGATTTTAACGTTTGATATTAAAGTTCCTGATTCCGAGTACAGTGTTATTCTACAAAATCTATGCAGTATCACTGTGAAACACGTCTTCTCCTTTCTGCCCAGTTGTCCCATTGATTCTCCTGGGGTGAAAGCCCTACAGCCCATGATTTCCACTCATAGACAAGTGGTAAATAGCAGATGTGGGAGTGTTATTCATTCTTAGGAAACTTTACTGTTTTTTCTGTCTCACTTTTTTGTTTAGCTTACAGCCTAATCAATTGTGGGTGTATGCCTAGCAGGCTTGTTCTTAGGGCTCTGTACTATAGGGCTGTTAGTCAGTAAGTGAAGTAAGCCTGCAGACATCTTTGATTACTTGGCAGGCACAATATATTAGATTTCCATGATAGCCATCAGAGAAATTATTATACACTGTGTGCTTAAACACACACAAACACACACACACACACACACACACACACACACACTCACACACACACACACACACACACACACACACACACACACACACACACACACACACACACACACACACATGAAGTAAGCAAGCATAGCCCCTTCATTCCTCTCCCATTCCAGCTGACTCCTGTAGTTCTGAGACGACTAAGCAAATCCCAGTTGCCTAGATCACAGCCAGGGATTTAACCCTATATGCCATGGAGCCAGTCATACACAATTGATTTTGTTTATGATTCTGTGCTAAAAACTGCCTACTACTATTTTTCTTGTGTCTTATTCATAATCTAGAAATGCATTGAGACATGTCATTCCTATTTGCCTTGAGTGAGCATGTGTCCTGTCTCCACTGAAAATGTTAAGAATCAGCTCTGAAAGAGCTGACTGGGGAGGATAGGACTGAGCTTCAGAAGCTGGTTAGCCCATCCTAGGAGAGAAGAAGGTGAATCTGGCACACCACGAGAGTGATGTTTAATAGGAGCACATGTTACCAGATGGATTTCAAGCCTTCCCGGTCCGTGCAGTCACAGTGCATCTTCTACTGGCAGACAAGGGGAACTTGGCATGTGGAGGCATGCTTTCATTTGGGAGACAGCAATGGTGGAGCTTGGAGGAATCACCAAGGAGGGAGGGGATGCTCCCTAGGGGAGAGGGTAGGCTGGCTCCTAGGACCAGTAAGCTGAATCACTCATTATTCAACTCTTGGCATGGACCAGATGGCTAATCAGGATTCCTTGGCAGGAATAAATGGGCCATGGGCCTCTCCCCTACCCAGGAAAGCCCGGCTCCCATAACCTTGGAAATAATGGGTTTATTAAGCGTTGGTAGTAGAGCTGTTGCCTAGGTCCTAGGTGAATAAAAAGTAAATAAGTAAAAATAAAAGTAAACTAAATCACTACCCTTGCAGTCCAATCTATATTGGATCATAAATCCTGATGGTAAGTAGCAATGCAATGTAAAAATTTCTTAAGGAAAATTTAATCCATGCAATGCAATTTAAGAGTCTCTTTTGGTAAACTCAAATATGCAAATGCTTCTCGTAAGTAGCTCTAGAGTTTAAGACTATTTTTACAGTAATATTCAAAATTAGCATTTGAATTAAAAAAAAAAAACTTAAAACAGCATTGTTACATGCCAGCACAGTCTGATTTCAAATTAAAAGACAAAAAACATGGCAACAATAATTCTGGTCAAAGTTATTTTGAATCTTTACTTATCTCAGGCAGTACAAAAAAATGTATAATATTTGAGCAGCCAGCCCTGTGTCACAAAATGATAACACCCTGACTATGATCTAGATGACCAGGTATAGATCAGTGACCCTCGTGCCTGAGGAGTTAGTAGGGAAGGTTGGGCGTGAACAGCCAATGCCATCATTCATCCTGGAAAAAGGGAGGCTGCTTGAACCACCATGATGGCAGCTCCTAGTAAAGCCAGGAAAAATGCACCAAGAGTGCTGGGTCAGCCACACGGAAAGATTGCATCGGTGACATGATTTATAAAACTTGAAGTTGTCGCATACCCTTCTTTCTTCCACTCCACATCCCCAAGAAGATCATATTAGACTTATGAGACTGAAAATGGAATACTGTAGCATATGTTCATCATATTGATCACTGGTGCAGTAGTCTTAGCTATGTGGGTTATGTCCTGACAAGGATATAACATCTGTCCTGCTTCCAAAGCTTCAGGGCAACTTCCATGCACCCAAACTGTCAGGCAGCTCATGCTGAGTTGACTAAAGGACAAGTTTGGGTGCGATGTTCGTCAGAGCTTTACTGCTGATGAAGAGTATGCTCCTCTGAGGCTTTCAAGTATCGGCAGTCAGATTGTACTTTCCTTTGCTGGGCTGATAAGTTCCCTTTGGGGAAAAAATTCCATTTTCTTTATTTTGTGGATGTATTATTACTTTCTTCTTCAGGAAAGTTATTTTAAAGATAGGAGTTTTGTGTTTTAACAGACTGTCTGGAGACTGCATTGTACTTTTAAACAGAGCACTCCGTTTTTCTGACAGTTTATAAGGGGATGTAAGGTAAATGAAAACATTTTTTTCTGTGGAGAAATTGTCTTTGTTTTACTTTTGTAGAGGTGGCATAGTGTTTTAAAGTGCTTCTTACTTTGTTTTTCGGTCAAAGAAGTAACTTTTAATGACTGAAAATGTTTAGTGGCAATTGCTGCTTGCCTTCCCAGGGAAAGAGGCACTATTTTTGGATTGACCATGGGACAAACTACTGTTCCCATGGTTGGTCCTTCTTCTAGCTACAAAAATAAAATAATTAAGTAAACAGTTTTTGTCACCATAGCAGGTTATCAATTTGCCTCAGCTGCAGGTGGGTGACTCTGCTGTGGCCATTCGTTGTACCTCAGACCACTCATTTTTTACCCGGGTCCCTCTGGTGTAGTACCTACAGCCACTGTTGACTTGGGGTTAGCCACATCCTCTGAGTCTGTTGGGGTCCCCTCACTGGGCAAGGGAAAGTCAGTCTTGTTGGTCCAGGGAGAGGAACAGAGAAGATTTCCCTTGTTGTGTCAGAATGCTGTGCCCATCGGTTTACCTTTATAACTGCAATTTGCAGAAGGGCGAGTGCTCATATGAATGACTCTAATCCATGAAACTAACAATGTTGATACACCTACATGTTCGAAAAACAGCAAATCGAACAGCAGATTCACTGTTTTTCGAATATGAAAGTCGAATAGAAAAAAACAAAGTGTAAAGCAGGGGAGGAAGCACCCCTGCACCCCCCACGCACCCCTACTTTATTATTCTAACTCTGAGATCGCACTACAGTAGGGAAAGGAACCATTTCCCAATCCCCACTATAGTGCAATCTGCCCCTGAATGTCGAATGTGCAATGAGCGAATCTCACTGTGCATTCGCTCATTGCACATTCATATCTTTTTACGTTCGACGTTTGTATATCTTGCACACTGCCTTTTGGGTATGTGCAGTTCACCCTTCTGCAAATCGCATTTATAAAGGTAAACCGTGCCCTTCCCTGGGGAAGCTACTGCTGCCATTAGTAACATGGTTGCTCCTATTTTCCTGTCAACAAAGAAATAGATAACCAAGCATGTATCTACTCCTTCTCATTTTTTTTTTTGCATAGAAGTAGTTTAATGGGTCTGGCTCAGGGTTTAATTCAAACTGTTGAACCTTCTTGTAAAGTAGTTTTTGGTAAAAGAAAGAGGGATTCCTCTTTTCCTGAAGATATTCAAATTTTCTGAATCTGAACAGGAAGATACAGGGACCGATACAGTTTTTTTTCTTCAGATTTCTCATTCAGACTCAGAGGAGAGCTCAGTCTCTGATTCTCACTGTAGGTGTTTCTCTTTCTCTGAGACTATTGCTAGAATGTGCCAGTGTTTTCAGTGGGAGAACCCTGAGGTTTCTTTATCCCTCAGAAAATACTGTTAGTTGTCAGAGAAAGATTTTCCAGAACCTACACCCATTCCTCCTGTTCTGTAGGCTTTAGAGGATGTGTGTGTTACTGCCTGCAATTTTCCTGATAGTCCTTCAGCTGCCCCTAAAAAGGCAGACAGGGTGTATAAGGTCCCTCAGCCTTTTACATTTTTATACACTCATCGCATATCTGACACAGTAAGTATAGATCTGATGTTGTCATTATCATTCATTCCTCAACTGATGGGTGTCAGATCTGACCTTGGATCGGTTTCAGCCACATTTACTTAGGCTCTTGGATCCAACTGTCGAGCTCCTCCTTTTACCCATAATTCCCCAGAACCCTGTAATACCTCAGATCTCATTTGCTGCTTCTTCACTTCAAATGCAGATCCTGCAGTCTCGAGCGCATAGGGTGATTTTTTTGCAATTTGTGTAATTTACTATTTTTAACACTAATTATTCTGTCTTAGTTTCTCTCTCATCCTTCCTCCCTTTCAATTGTTATGGGTAGGTAACATTAGTTACTCTTTCCTTTTCTTACCTTTTTTTCTTGGGTGCTAGTTGATATGATTGTTGGCACTTCTTCCCTCTTTTCTCTGCTTTCCTACCTTCCCATTGAGTATTTCTTGGATATCATCGTTGGTATGCCCTCTTCTTTATTTTTTTTTAACCAAAAAAAAATCTCTTTTTGTCTCCCTGTTTTTCTCTCTCTATCATGGCCGAATAATCTATGGGTTTTAAAAAGTGCACTTCCTGTGGGCATAAGATACCGAATTCTGATACCCACAGGAATAGCGTGTACTGTTTGGGAGCAGCCCACTTTGAAACCCCATGCTCCATTTGTGCTGGATTTAACACTAGGGCCTTAAGTGATCACCACAACAGGTTAGTTTTGAAAAGTTTACTTCCCTCTTGTGCTATATCTTCTGCTGCATCTGTTTCAGGGGCTCAACCCCCCATCAAGAAACAAAAGTTTTCCTCAGAAACCAAGGAACACAGAAAATAGTCTCCCAACTGTTGTTCAAAACCAACTCTGACCTCGGAGCTGCCAGACAAAATTGCAAAAAGATCATGTCTGAATGCTTAAAATCCAGCTGTGGTTATAATTAAATATTTGAGAACCTGATCCACTCATTTTTCTCCGGAGCCCATTCCCCATAACTCCATTCACCTTTTTCCTCCAAGAAACACCAAGGAGGATGTAACATCCCCTGTCCATCTTGTCCTCTGTTAGGTCCTTCCGGAGTCTGTCTGAAGCAGATGTGGACAGGATGATGAGGAAGTTTCTCAGGGCTCAGATTCAGATGGGGTGCTACTGGCTTCATCTTCTATCAGATCTGTGAGCCTCTAACCTACTTCTCATTCACTTATTTCTCCTTCTCCAATCTGTCTGATGATTTCAGATCCCTCAGATTCAAAAATCCTGAGAGTTGATGTGTTGGATCCAAAGACAGCTAAGTCTTTAACTCAGACTGTATCCCTGATTTGTTCGGCACCAATCCCCTCAGAGCAGAACTAGTCTTGCAGCAGATGCTTTGGCATTGGATCTGGGGGCATGAGCTTGACTACATGGTATTTGGAGCCATCCTTTTCCCTACAGAGCTTTAGTTCTGGACAGCATGGGTCCAACTCCTCCCTAGTGGCAGGAGCACGAGTAGAGTTTGAGCATGGCAGCACCTAGGGCTTTGGCTCCAGTGTGGCCAGTCATGGCTTCTCCTGGTCCTTCTGCCTTTGAGGTGGTGGAGAGGTCTTTCTTTCATCTGAGAGTCCAGTCTACTCTTATTTCTTCTGATCCTACTGTACTACCACCATTGGGTCTGAGTTCTGAGTCTCACCAGCTTATCCAGCAGAGACAGTTGGCCTGCTAGACCATCCAAGCAGTTCTTCTTCAGGAACCTCCCCCTCTTCCGACACTTGTGTAGATCATCCCACTAATGAGGTTCTCCAGAAGAGGTTGTGCAAAAAGAGACACACAGATTCCCCTCAGGAATCTCTCACTGAAGACATTGACTTTGATAAAGGGGAGGGGTCCCTAAGGTCTCCACCAGAAAACATCTCCTTTGGAGACATTCCAGAAATCCTTAATCAGAAGGGTGGATAGTCTTCCGATTCCCCCTCCCAAGAGAAGTCAGTGTTCCTGGAAGCCTTTGGGTCTGGTCCATCTACATCCTGAGGCCCCCCCAGCTGATGACCTTATAAATCTGGTGTCTCGCCAGGCATGAAAGGAACCACATACTGTAGAGTCCATTCCTCATCTCCCCAACAAATTTCTCACCCCTCCTAAAGACATGCTTTAGTGGAGTAAGGGAGTTCCTGTAGATACCATGTTTGTGGCAGCAGCCACTAAAAAAGAGCTGGCAGAACAGAGATCTCCAGTCTAGCCTCCTAACAGAGAGTCTAGGGAATTGGACAGATTTGGAAAGCATGTTTACACCTCAGACACATTTGGCTCTTCGGTTGATGAATTATTTGGCACACTTCACTAGTCTGCTGAGAGATTTGATTAAAAAAGTCTCCAAATCTCTTCCCAGGTCCATGTCTATGAAGGAGCACAAACAACTATCTTCACAACTGACCACCCTTCAGTCTGTCTCTAATGTGTCCATGAGGTTTATTGCTCACACAACTGAAGGTACCTCATGAGCAGCAGGTTTAGGCATAGCCATTCAGAGACATGCCTGGATGTAATTATGCAATTTTGTGCAGTTCTTCAAGTCTTGATTCATCAATGCTCGCTTTGATGGAGCTTCCTTATTTTTGCCCCTACAGTTAAAGAAATGTTGTCCCACAGTGAGCAAGATGGGAAGACCTTGTCTACCATGGGAATACATTTTTCCACCCCACAGAGATCCTTTTCCAGGAATCAGCATGAAGTAAAAAGATGTGATTCTGAAAGTCAAAAGGTCCTTTCCAGGACTCATAAGGGGGAAACTTCCCCCAGAGGCAGGGGTGAAAGTTCCAATGGAAGATGCCACCCTTGCAGCAGAAGATACCCATAAAACCAAGGTTGTGAAGATACCTTCTCAGATAAACCCTGCCAGTGCTCCTGAATGGTTGCCTAACTGCTCTTCTCTGGAAGCAGCCAGGGGGTGCTTGTCTCTGAACTCAGAAACCTGGGCATCAATCAAAAATGGTACTTGGGTGCAAAAAATTATATCAAGAGGCTATTTTGTTCCTTTTTTGAAAATCTCAGCAACCAAATGAAAAAGGCTCCCCAACTTTCCACCCAGACAGTGGAGTTAGCAGCCTTAGAAATTTAAAATCTGTTAGACAAAAAGTCATCCAAGAGGTCCTACCAGATCACAGAGGATTAGTAACTTTCACATGGTTCTTTTTAGTGCCAAAGAAGACAGGGGATCTAAGCCCCATTCTGGATCTCAGCTATCTCAATCAGTTTGTAAAGAACTCAAAGGTCCGGATGGTCACAGTTCAGTCCATTCTTCCTTTTCTAAGACAGGATGATTGGATGTGCTTTGTCAATCTCCAGGATGCATACTATCACATCAAAATGAACAGATGTCCCAAAAATAGCTGCATTTTTGGTTGGGGGCAAGTAACTCTCAGTTCATCAATTGTATGGCAGTGGTCACAGCTCGCCTGAGGCTGCTTGGATTCAGAGTGTTTCCATACCTAGAAGACTGGCTGTTCACCTCAACAACTAGGCGTTTCCTCAGAAAAGCCAAGGACTACCTACGCCAACTCTGTCAGTCTTTAGACATCACAATTAACTATGCCAAGTCTCATCTACAGCCTGTCCAAGGATAGGAATTCATAGGTACCCACCTGAACACCACCAGTTAACTAGCATTTCTTCCATCAAACAGATTACAGTCTATAAGATTTCAGGTGAGACTGATTCATTTACACTCCTCTCCCTCAGCAAGACTGATCCTTCAGACTTCAGGTTCTATGGTGGCTGCTATAACCTTGGTCCCAATGGCTCGATTCTTTATGCGTGTTCTTCAATGGACTCTAGCTGCTCAATGTTCATGTCTTCAGCATCAACTGCCCTCACCAATAAAACTCGCTTGGGTTTGCAGAAATTACCTGCCTTGGTGGGAACAACCAACAAAGTTTGTCAGGGACACCCCTTTGTGTTTCCACCCCAGGTAGCCACAGTGACCATGGATGCCACCCAATTCAGGTGGGGTGAAGATTTCTTGGAATGGTTGGTCCACGGCACATGGTCCCTAGAAGAGACCAATTTGCATATCAATATTCTGGAGATGAGAGCAGTCCCCCTAGCATTGCAGGCCTTTCAGGACTCCCTCCCACTGGGGGCAGTTGCTGTCAAACAGACAACATATCCATGGTTTGGTACATCAACAAAAAGGGAGGAACCCAATCCTATACCCTTTGTCGAGAAGCAATGAGAGTGTGGCAGTGAGCGATCTCCTCCAGCTGCTTTCTTATGGCAATGCACATTCCTGGGAAATCCAACATGCTAGCAGGCAAACTCCACAGATCCATTCTGATGCCTCACCAGTGGTCTCTCAATCAATTAGTGGTGGAGGAGATTTTCCATCAGTATTGGACATTGCAGGCCTCAAATTAACCACATGGTTCATTCAATTCCTGTAGTGGTTAGACAGCCCATGCTTTCCTCCCTGGTCTGTCAGATATTATTAACATCCCAGAAAGCCTCCACCAGGAAGATTTACAAGAGTAAATAGAAAAGGCTTGCCTGTTGGGCCCATTAAAGTGAATTGCATCCCTTTACTGCCCCTATTCCCACTGTCCTGGATTTCTAGATCTATTTTTCAAGAAGGAGTTAGTTTTTCTACTATCAAAGTTCAGTTAGCAACCATCTCAAATTATCATACTGGAGACAAAGCTTCTCCTCTAGCTTCATTCAAATAATTCAAAGCTTTCCTTAAAGGTGCTTTTTGGGTAGGCCCCCAGTTAAAGACCCTAATCCACCTTGGGATCTAATGCTGTTACTGCAGAGTTTATCTCAGAGCCCCTTCAAGCCATTGGCCAAATCTGACCTCAAGTTTCTTTCATGGAAAATAGCCTTTCCAGTGGCTATTACCTCAGCAAAACAAGTGTTTGAACTCCAAGCACTCTCCTCGAAATTCCCTTCTTTGTTTTTCCATAAAGATAGGGTTACCTCACAGACTAATCCTTTCTTGCCCAAAGTAGCCTTGGAGGCAAACGTCAGCCAGGCCATCAATTTACCTGTTTTCTTTCCCAACTTCTCCAACAAAGGTGAATACATGCTTCACCTTTTAGATGTAAATAGACAGCTCCATTTTTTATCTCCACAGAACAGATCAGTTGTTTGTCTCCTTTGAATCCAACAGAGTGGTTATGAGTATGTATCATTTGTTTAGTCAACGAGGTCCATCCTTGCCCAGATCTCCTAAAGCTTACTCCACTAGATCCATGACTACTTCTTCTGCTTTTTGGTTCAGAGCTTCCATTGATGACATTTGTGCTGCAGTCACTTGGTCCAATGCTCATTTTCATAAGTTTATTGCTTATTACAAATTGGATTTGAGCTCAATAAACAGGGCTGATTTTGGTTGTGTGGTACTCCAGAATATCCTTCCATGCAGGCCATCCTCATCAGATGAGGAATGAATGAAAATAACGACATCAGATACAAAAGTTATGTATTCACTATAGCTATGCATCTGCGTTGTCCATTTTCATTCTTCCTCAGCTTTCTGCCCTCCTTCTCCCTTCCCTTTACCTCTGGGAGTGATCTGATAGTGAATACGGTACCAGTGCTCCATGTTTGACCCTCTATCTTTCCTACTGGCTTTCTATATTGGCCTGTGGTTAGTCTTTCTGCATTTGGGGCAGCAAATAAAATCTGAGGTATTACAGGGTTCTAGAACATTGTGGGTAAAGGGAGGAGCTTGAGAGTTGGATCCTATAGTCTAAGTAATTACAGCCAAGCTGGATCCGAGTTTGGATCCAAGACCCATCAGTTGAGAAAGAATGAAAATGGACAACACAGATGCATAGTTATGGTGAGTGCATAAGTTTTATTTTTAATTGAGATCATGCTGCTTAGCACTTAGTTAATTCAAAACCTACTCTTTCTGATAAGGATGGGAAAATTATTTATATATATCTGAAAAAGGGTATATGTCTACAACTCTGATTTTCAGAATTTTTAATTGTCAGGCTCATATGTCAAAGTTTGTTCTGACAAATTTTGAAAGTATGAATTATCTGCACTTTCTTCTTCTGAGGAAAAAAACTGCTTTAACTAAATTAGTTTCTTCTATTAATCAGGTCACTATTCATAGTTTTTACAGTGTGTGTGTGTGTGGGGGGGGGGTGTGTGTGTGTGTGTCTGTGTGTCTCTTTTGCTACTTCTTCCAGGGCTATGGCTACTGGTATTGTTTTGAGTAGGTTTGCATATCTCCATTCTCAGAATCTCCCAACTGATGCTAAAAACGTGATTTTTTTTTCATTCTTCCTTCGATAGAGATTTGGTGTTTGGCCCTTCTGCTATAAAGGTGATCAAAAAGTTTGATGAAAGAGGCAAGCTAATCCAGGGAAACACTAAACATTTTTCATAGGATCATAGGGGGTTACTAGCTAACAGCCATAAAGCCTTTCTAAGCCTAACAATTCATGCCCCAATTTTCCCATTTTGGTATCAACAAAAAACAGGTACACAAACGTTTAAGAAAAAATTGCATGGGAATTCCAAAAAGAAGTACTGAACCCCCAAAACCAAGGGCAGTTCAAAAGTCCTTGTGAACCCCTCCCACCCTGCCCCCTTTTTTTCTTCTAGAAAGTCTGAATCTCCAAGTTTCTCTTTGGCAACAGATAGTTTAAGACAAATGGGTTCTGAAAATCATTCATCAAGGTTACAGATGGCAGTGGGATAAAATTCCTCCTTTCTAAGATGTCATTCCTTGTCCTCCAGATCAGACTTTGTTTTCACCAGCGTTCCTCACATGCTGTCCCAAGAAGTGACAGAAGCAGCTCCTAATTCTCAGGTGGGGAAGGGTTTTTATTCAAGGATGTTCCTGGTGCCAAAGAAAGGAAATTCGGAGACCATTTCCAGATCTTTCTTTCCTAAATCTGTTTGTGATAATGCCCAAATTTAAAATTATATCACTCCACAACATAGGTTCATAGGTCCATAGGTTGGTACTGGGCTATCTGCCCGAAGGCATATATTAGCCCAGGCACGTTGTGCGGTATTTACTGCCCCTTTAGTAGTTCCCTAGACCCTTGTACTAGCAGCTAATACCCTTGGCCCCTATCTAGTAGTGCTGTTGGTGTGATCCCCGGTGTGAACTTTCTGTTACCCATCCACTCATCAAGGTTCCTCTTGAAGAGTGATAGTGAGGGGCTCTGTCTTATGTAGATCGGGACCCTGTTCAATAGTAAGGGAAGTCTCTGCAAAGGGAATCTATCCCTCCAGCATGTTCTATTCATTGTTGTGTTGAGGTTTATATCCCTAGAGCGTGTAGCTTGAGTAGATTTGGTTTTGCTAAGATGGAGCATGTTCAACAATTCTGGGTTGGACATGGCTCTGTACGTTGGACAGAGATCGCCTCTGAGAAAGCAGTATGTAACAGAGAACAGTCTTAGCTTTTTCAATTGTGCTGCATAGGGCAACTGTTTGAGGCCAGTAATCCTCTTGGTTAGGTACTTCTGTGGTCTCTCCAGCTGCTGGAGATGTCTAGCCAGGTACATTCCAATTGGTGCATTGTACTCAATAATGGGTCTGATGAGGGAAGAGTAGAGGGGCACCATTACATCCTTAGATCTTGATGCGAACCCTTTCGTGATCAGATGGGTCACATAGAAGGATTTTCTAACCACTTTGGCAACATGGTTATCAAAGGAAAGCTGACTATCTACTTGGGTCCCTAGATCCCTTATTTCTTATTCAGATTTCAGGGGATTACCTCCTATGTTGTAGTTTGCGGGTACTCTGTTTTTTCTAAAGGGGATTACTGCGCATTTTTTTGCATTTAGCTTGAGACCATGGCTTTGACACCATGCATCAGTCTCATTTAGGCCCTTCTGGGGGATCTCCATGTCAGCCAGAGACTCTATTATAGCACCCAGTTTGCAGTCATCCACAAACTTAGTCAGCCACAGCCCTTCCGTGCTTGCCAGTACGTCTGAGAAGTATATGCCAAACAGGAGGAGCCCCAGGACAGAGCCCTGAGGCACACCACTCATTACTGGTCTGGATTCAGACATAGATCCCGCTACTCTTACTTTATGGGATCTGTCTGAGAGCCAGTTTGCGATCCATTTTGTGACGTAAGGGTTTATGCCCAGGCTGGTGAGCTTATCAATAATACCTGAATGGGGAATGGTGTCAAATGCTTTAGCAAGGTCAAGGTAAGCCGTGTGTACCTCCTTTCCCTTATCTATAGCCTGAGTAACTGTCTCAAAGACATCCACCAGGTTCAGGAGGCATGATCTGCCCTTGACGAAGCTGAACTGTGTGGGGTCCAGTGACTGGAGGTTCCCAATCTCTCCATTTATGAGTTCCATAATGATTTGCTCCATAGCTTTACAGATCAGACTGGTCAGGCTTATTGGTCGATAGTTCCCAGGGTCAGTTGTGGCCCCACCCTTGTGTAGCAGGACCACTGTTGCCGTGCACAATTCTATGGGCACATATCCTGTGGAGAGGCTGAGACTGAACAGGGTATTAAGATGCGGGGTTAATTCCTTTTGGAGCTCGCGTATGACACAGCCTGGGACACCATCTGGTCCCATGGAGGCAGTGTTTTTAGCTTTAGATAGAGCCTTGTTAACCAATGTATCAATAATAATTGGTCTTACACAATCCCCTGGAATGGTAATAGGCCCCGTAGGTGGGGGGATTTGCACTGAACCTGTCAGCCAAAATGTTGGTATACATTTACCTTTTCTTCCTCTTTCAAGTTTCCTGGCAACACTAGACTTAAAATATGCTTATCATCACATCCCTATTCATCCAGGCTTCAGACATTTCTTAAGTTATTTGTGTCTAGATCATGTTATCAGTTCTATATCTTACCCTTTGGAATCTCTTCTGCACCAAGAGTGTTCACAAAGTATCTAGCTCCAATTATAGCTGATTGCAGACTACAGGGTATTCACATTTTCCCATATTTAGATGACTTGCTTATCTTTGCAGAGCCTTTTTGAAAAATATCAGGAATCTCCCTCTGTCTAGTGATTTCATCTAGATACCTCGATTCAAAGAGCTTTTCTTCCACTAGAAAAAAATATATCTTTATCTAGACCTGTTTTTAAGATTTTCCATTTAGTCTTCAGTCACTGTGAGGGAAACCTCAGGATTTGGGGTTTCATGGCATCTATGAGTCTCATGATACCCCTGGCAAGACTCCACATGAGAAAGATACAGTGGTATCTGAAATCTCTTTGGTCCCAGCATCAACACCCTTTATCATTCCAAATTCCAGTGCTGGGGTTTGTCAAAAGAGGAATCTCTTTATGGCGACAATAGATATCCTTAAATCCAGGTCTGTCATCCTTGCTCCCTGCTCTAAAGCAATCAGTCACTACAGACACTTCAGACTTTGCTTGGGGAGCAGTTACAGGATGGAAATAAGTGCAGGGTGTGTGGGACACCAAGTACAGATGCAAACACATAAATATCAAGGAAAGATTTGCTCAGATCAAGGCATGCAACTCTCTCAGCCATTTTTGATTTTCAAGACCTCTTCAAGTGGTTACAAATAATACCACAGTCATGTAGTACATCATCAAGCAAAGGTGATTCAGGTCATACCCCCTTTGCAGCGGGTCTATATTGGGCTACCAAAAAATAAACCTCCCAAATGGCAAAATATCAAATGGAAGGCAGCAAAACCAACAACTACTGAAGAATGACATCAAAAAAAGTCATTAAATGGCCATAGTTGACCAACACTGCGAACACAACCAACCAATGTGGAGGGCTGCTACCCCCACCACCCCCAACTACATATATATATATATATATATATATATATATATATATATATATATATATATATATATATATATACCAACTCTGAGATCAAACTACAGTGGGAATAGAGCAAATTTAAAAGGTTTCCCTTCACTTACCTTATGCATCACATTACTTCTTGGTTGTTGGCCAACTACGGCCATTCGATGAATTTATTTTAGACTCTGTCGTTCTTCGGTAATTGTCAGTTTTGCTGTCTTCCATTTGATATTTTGCCATTTGTGTTTTTTATTTTTTGGTAGCTGAACATAGACCCTTTTGCAGACTGGCCATATTAGTTTGGGATATTAGCATCACAGCACAGTCCCACTCTACAGGCATCCTACATTCTACCAGAGCAAAATTGTATGGCATACAAGCCAGGGTAGACCCTCATAAATGGAAACTAGATCAGGGAGTCTTCCAAGATTTGATCCATCTGTGGGGAGTTCCTCAAGTAGACCTCTTTGCCTCTCTAAGCAATCAACTGGCAAGGTTCTATTCCAGGATTTCATGCAAGAAGGCTTGGAAGACAGATGCCTTTTCTTTTCTCTTCTTTTCTTTTCCTTGGACAGGAATGTTCCTGTATGCTTTTCTACCCTTTCTACTAATATCAGGGAATTTCTGAAGATTTGGAAGGAATCCCCCAAGATCATTGTGGTGACTCCCTTCTGGCCTAGGCAACTGTGGTTCTCCCTTCTTTTGAAAATGTCCAGGGGCAATTACCACAAGCTTCCTCACCGACTGTATCTGCTCACACAAGAACAGGACTGTTTGTTACATCTCAACATCAATCAACTTTAACTGACTTCATGGATGATAGGATCTTAATTCCTTTTAGGCATTGTTAACTGAGGACATGTGGCATGTACTAACAGAGGCAAGAAGGCCTGCTACTAGAAAATCATATATTAGCAAATCGAAAATTTTTTTTTGGTTAGTGCCAACAACATAACCAGCACCCATTCAGGGCTAGTTGTTCTCTGGTTCTCCAATATTTGTTTGAGTTACTATCCTATGGCCATTCTTATTCCTCTATCAGGGTTCATTTATCAGACATTTCAGCATGTCTGCCCATGGAGCCTCCTCTTTCAAGGCAGTCTCATGTCAAAATGTTTTTGAAAGAGGTTTTGCATAAGAGGCTTCCACGAAAACTGGTGGCTCCTCCTTTTGTTCATAAATTTTCATTACTGAAGCTAATACTTGCTCTGTTTGAAACAGCTAATCTGTGTGACTTCAGGTTCTTAACATGGAAAACACTTTTTTGGATTGCTCTTACCTGTGCAAGAAGCCTATCTGAGTTGCAAGCTCTTATGGTGAGACAACCCTATCTCATTTTCCATAGGGCCAAGATTTCTTTGAGAACTAATCCTTCTTTTATGACTAAAGTGGTATCGAAGTTGACTGCAAGCCAAACTATCCATCTCCCCATTTTCTTTCCTGAACCTAAAATGAGGGAGAAAGGATACTCCATACCTTGGATGTTCACAAACAACTCTGGTACTATCTTGACAGCGCTAAATCTTTCAGATCTTTGGATCAGTTGTTCATTTCTTGTGAACATAAGAAGAAGGGACATCTGGTGTCAAAACAGTTTATTTCCAAATGGTTGTCTAAGGCTTTTACCTTTTGTTACACTCACCATGACAAAACTATTCTAGGCATGGTCAAGGCCCACTTCACCAGGGTCTTGGCTTCATCTGTGGCTTTTTGGAAGTGGTTGGATTGTAGAAGTATCGTAGAAGCTGCTATTTGGTCCTCTGTACATATAGTACAGAGCACTATAAGCTCACTTTCTTCTCTGGGTCCAGATCATGCTTTGCTAGTACCATTCTCCAGGGGCTCCAGGACTCTTCTCCCAAATGTAGTTAGATTCTAGAAGTATTGTAGAAGCTGCTACTTGGTCCTCTGTACATACTTTTACAAAGCACTATAAGCTTGCTTCCTTCTCTAGATCTAGATCAAGCTTCGCTAGTACAATTCTCCAGGGGCTCCTGAACTCATCTCCCAACTATAGTTAGCTAAGGTAATTTACCAATATAGCTAAGACTACTGCATCAGTGATCAATATGATAAACATAATACAGCTGTGTAAGTAAAACTTACCATAACAGTAGATGTTTGAATTATCACTGCTGCAGTAGCCAATCCCTCCCTCCAGCCCCCCTTCTTGTTTTTTTGTTCTGTTTTTTATGCCAGTGTGTGGAAAGTTATTTTTTGTTGTTCCTAGCATTGTCCTTTCAGGGCTCAGCCTTCCTTTCTGTGCTGGCAGGAAAGCTCTGAAGGGCTTTGTGCTCAAAACTGTCTTTTAGTCAGCTCAGCTTGAGCTACCTGACAGTTGGGTGCATGGCAGGTGCCCTGAAGCTTTTGAAGCTCCCTGGCTATTATAACTTTGGCAATATATAACCCATATAGCTAAGGTTACTGCAGCAGTTATCTTTTGAACATCTACCATCATGGTAAGTTTCACTTGCACAACTGTACTTTCTATATTCTCATAAACTGACTTCATGGCATCTATCATTCCAAACAATTTCATGTATTTTCCCAGCTATCTCACTTCCTTTGGTATCCTCATTCACTTAGGTCTCCCCAAAACAGCTTCACCATTGCATATTAAATTCCCGTCCCCAGCTATTGTCACAATATCCTGATGCAGTGTTGTGTCATCACTTGCCCAAGTGTTTGTTTGATATCTGTGATGCTTAATTTTGAGAGGAAATATACTGTGGCCAAAGTAATTGCCTTTCCTTTCCACTTCCCTCTGACCACTACAGTCTTCCATACCAGTCTCTGAATTCCTCTTCAGTCAACATTTCTGCTGACCTTTGTATTAGGAGCAGCACCCCCCCCCCATCCTTCTAGTGAGGCTCAGCTAGCAGCCTGAAATATTAGCCTTATTAATGAGACTTTTATGCTCTTCATTACTTAAGTATGCCTCCTGCATCATTGCCCTCTGCATTGCACATCTTTCAACATATCTTAGCACTCTTTCCATTTTATTTGTTTTGTCAGCCCATTTACATTCCATTATATTACTCTCATTAGTTAATATGTGGATAGACTTATCTCTTAAACAGTGCACCTATATTGTCTCTTCTATTTTTGGTGTCTCCTTTATTTTCATTGTGTGGCTGGGTGATAAGAGATGACCAATAGAGAGCAATTAGAATGCAAACATCTTTCCCAACCCCCCCCCCATTTTGTGAACTATGTACAAATAAATTCTTTCATTAAGCCCTTCCTTGTTTAATAAAGTAATATCCACATTGCTGCTGTCATCTCCCTTGGTTCACCACTTTCTTGCAACAAACTCACAAGTATTTCTGGCTTTTCACAAAGCTTCAATAACTTTCCAATTAAGTGTCGTAGCCTTTTCCCACTCTAATTTCCCCACACTATCCTCTTTCACTTAACTCTAGTTATGTAGCTAGATAGAGCCTTCTCATAAGCTTTTTGCCATATTTTTAAATCTTCAACCTGTCCTCCCCTTTATCTGTTTTGGTAAGTGTCTCTAACCTACCCCGCATGACTACGATTGGGCTGCTACTTGTTAAGGATGATTTGATTCTGTCCTCATTTTCATTTTTCCTGTTTATTTTATTTATTTAATTTTTATATCTAGCGTTTAGCTATGGATGACTATGTTACTTTACCATTTTATTTTATAAACTCCTCTCCATCCTTGTATAGTACTTCTTCTTCTGCAGCTGTTTCAGGCTTTTATGCCTAAATCTTCTCCATGGTAACAGTTTACTTGCAATAATGCCAATCTGGCCTACCACAAACATTCTCTCCTCACAATTTTTCAGTCAACTTGTTCACGTGCCAACTGAATTGGTCTTCCACAAGTGGACTTGTACACTCCCTCTTGTGTTATTCACTGCTGACATGCCATCATTTTATGCTGTTTTCTTATAACATCTACCAATCCAAACATCATCATATATTTCTCTATCTGCCTTCAAATGGAATCCTGCTTAGCCAGCATCCCCATTACATCTTCTGTATGAGATATGTATTTCAGTCTCCTTCCACCACTGGCATTCCATGCTGTAAAGCCAGCCTCTCCCATTATCTGTTTTATGTCATCATTTTTTAACTTTAGAAGATCTGTCACAACCAAAGTCACACTCATTGCCCTCCAATTACCTTTTATCATTGTATATCTTCTCTATCTGTCTATCCTCTGATCTTCAACTTTCATATGAATATCATCTCACATTGATAACAACATTCATAGCTTTCTCTTTGCTTCCACTCTCATGAAAAAAATCCTTCCATCTTGTTTTTTTATTAATTCATCATGTTTATTTCTATTTAGATGCATTTCTTGAAGCATCAGAAATTGCGCATTACTTCTATAAATGTAAGGTAGCACATTATCTGTTTTGCAGGAGTTTATTTTTCCATTCACATTCCAGAAAAATGTTCATCTCCAGCTTAAATTTAATCACTTAATATATCCTTATTGTTTTGCTTTTTTTTACCTTTTGGTTTGTTTTACAGTCTTCCATTCCTTGTTTCCATATAAAGGTGTTAAGATTCACTCCATCCCCCCAGCACACAGTTCCTATCAAGTCCAGTAGTGTAATCATTCAGATTCATAATTAGGTTGTTTTCATTTCTCAGCCAAAGATCAGTCAAACATTTATGAACAAAATTAACCCCCCTACCAGACATAATGCTAACTGTAATTATACACAAACCAGCATACTTCCGGTTCTGATGCATCTATCAAGCTCATGCTCCTTTCATGCAGTGCATTGTAGTGATCTCTGTATTATATCTCTGAGATATGCATTTTTCAGGAGCTATCTGGCCAGCACCACCCTCCTATCTCATGACAATTTGTTTTTTCAAATCTTGTAGTTCCCGCCAGTATTTATTGTGTACCCAAATAAATGTACCAGAGTAAATTTATGTCAACATTAGCACAGTAAAGTAATGCTAATCAGCTATTACAGAGCTTCTCCTGCTTTCTAAAGTCATAGATCTAAGCTTAGCCTTGTCCCACATTTCAATGTTAAGTCTGTGAAGCACCTTTCCCATTTAACCTTTAACTTCAGTGTTTAAACTGTCACCGACTGTACAATTTCAGAAAGTATTTCCCACACTCACTAACCTTCCATGTTATTCAACAGAGATTCCCCCCTTTTCTTCCAATTGCAGCCTCCTTCATCTCCAGCACTTTCCATTGTTTGAGATAGGACATCATCTGTAAGAGTGGTAGAGACTAAGCTAGCACTGCATATAGTTTCTGCATGAGTTCCTTGAGGGGACACAAAATATTTACATATTTTAACCTAAATTAAACTTAAGCTAAATAAATATCTTCTCTTGAGGCAATATCTGCCTTAAAGCCTATTCCTGAATATCTATAACCAAAGGATTAGGATGGAGGAATGGTTCTGTGATAACTCTGCTATACTATTCGACATGATAGGTTGCTGGTCCCCCATCTCATAATACTTCCATAACCAAAGTACTGAGGAATAGGGCTGTACAAGTAAAATTACTTGCTGCTTTTCATTATCCAGCCTGTACTACAGCACAAGCAGTTATACAAGCACAACTGAAATTTTTTGTTCTAAGTGTTTTATCTTAGTGCATGCCTTATAAGTCAAATGCCCAATATTAACAGCTCTTCCTGAATATCAGGCCAGCGGATGCTATTCACTCTCCTATATTAAATCAGATATTTGATGTATTCCATCTGTTTCCCTTACTCTTTTGGTAAAATCCTTCATAGCTTTGGTTTTTCTCATCATCTTCTTACAGAACATTGGGAATGGCTTTGCTGGAAGACAGTCTAAAGGTACTTCTGTCCTTGTAGAGTTTATATAACCCATTTGTACAGGTCTTCCCTCAGTATCTCCTATCCTGGTGATGTCTTATTTTCTCTTTTATATCACCAAGCACCTGCTTTGAATCAGTATACGTTTTCAGCCCTAATGGGTAGAATGCCTTGAATACAGCAGGGTATTGTGATTTGAACCTGATCCATAGTTCTGTATTTTTTGATAACAGGGATAAATTCATTATTTTTGTTCCTATTAATCGAGGAATAGTCGTTATCAACAAAATTCCTGATGTTTTCAGTCTTAAGGATCGTATCTTTCTTCCATAGTTGTGAAGTATCTCTTCTTTTTGCAGAAATGACTGAAATATCCAGGATGGATCTGTGCAAATGTTTATTGCCAGCATGTGGCATGCTCACCCTGTGGGCCTTCTCAACATGAATGTCCTCATAAGGTATATCAGTGCATTCTCTTAAATACTTTCATATGAAGCCCCTGCAGGCTCTTTCTTCTATCTTCTTGGGGACAGCCATAAAGTGAATATTATCATGTCTTGATCTATCTTCCATTTCCATAACTTTTTGTAGTAGCTATTCATACTACAAATCACTGTCCACAACTTGTTCAATAATTTCCTTAACTTTTACTTGTAAGTCTTCAGCTGTATCTGAATGTTTAGAGAGGGTTTCCTCCACCTCTTGTAGCCTTCTGTTGTTGCTAGAAATATAATACATTATTGTATCACTTAATCTTGAAAAAAATCCATATGCATCTGAACTATTTTCTGTTCTAAAGAACCAGAAAAAGCTCTCCTTCACGTTTTCTTAACCTTTGTGCTTTTCACATTGGTTATGCATGTTTTTTACCAACTCTATCAACAGTAAAAGAGAACTTTCCACTCTTTTATCCATGGGTTCATAGGTAGGTACTAGGCTATTGGCCCTAGGGCCTATATAAGCCTAGCCAAAAATGTACCCTGGCTTTCGCCACCCAAGAAAATTATTTTCATGTGCCCCTGTCAAGCAGAGCCACAGAAGTGATCGCTGGGGTGAATTTCTTATTTCCTATCCAATCATCAAGATTTTTCTTGAAGAGTGCTAATGAGGAGCTCCGTTTGACATAGGTAGTCTGTTCCAGAGTATGGGAAGTCTCTGGGACAGGAATCTATCCCTCCAGCATGTTCTGTTTATTGTGGTGACAAGGTTTAGGTCCCTAGAGCATGTAGCTTGGAGGGACTGGGATTTCTTTAAATGGAGCATGTCCAACAGCTCTGGGTTTGGCATAGCTTTGTATGTTAGGCAGAGATCACCTCTGAGTAGGCGATATGCGATGGAGTAAAGCTGGAGTTTTTTGAGACGGTCTGCGTAGGGCATCTGTTTGAGGCCAGTAATCCTCTTTGTGAGGTATTTCTGTGGCCTTTCCAGCTGTTGTAGATGTCTTGTGAGGTACATACCAAAAGGGGCATTGTACTCTATAATGGGTCTAATGAGTGATGAGTAGAGGGGTACAATGACCTCTTTTTTTCTGGATGAGAAACCTTTCGTGATAAGGTGAGCCACGTAGAAGGATTTCCTGACCACTGTGGTGATGTGATTATCAAAGGAGAGACTACTGTCCACCTGTGTCCCAAGGTCTCTTATCACATTTTCGGAATTAAGAAGACTATCAGCTATGTGGTATTTTATGGGTACAGAGTTTTTACCAAAGGGGATGACAATACCCTTTTTGGCATTGAGCTTCAGGCCATGGCTTTGACACCAGGCATCTGTCTCAGTGAGGCCCTTTTGTAGTATGTCCACATCATTAGGAGTTTTGATTATGGCTCCTAGTTTGCAGTCATCTGCAAACTTTGTTAGCCAAAGACCTTCTGTGTTAGCCTGTACTTCAGAGAAGTAGATACCAAGTAGGAGAGGACCCAGGACTGAACCCTATGGTACTCCACTTGTCACTGGTCTGAAGTCGGATTTGGAGTCTGCTACTTTCACAGTCTGGGTTCTGTCCATGAGCCAGATGGCAACCCATCTTGTGACATAGCGATTTATACCTAGTTTAGTGAGCTTATCTGTAATTCCAGAGTGGAGGATGGCGTCAAAAGCCTTGGCGAGATCTAGATAAGCTGTGTGAACCACTTTACCCTCATCTGTGGCTTTGGTGACTGCTTCAAAGAAGTCAATCAGGTTTAGGAGACATGATCTGCCTTTTACAAATCCAAACTGGGTAAGGTTCAGAGTTTGGAGATTACCAATGTCTTTGTTTATGAGTTCCATGATGATACGTTCCATGGCCTTGCAGACCAGGCTTGTCAGGTTAATGGGGCGGTAGTTCCCAGGGTCTATCATGGCTCCCCCTTTGTGGAGTGGGGTAACCATCGCGGTGCGCCATTCACTGGGCACAAAGCCTAAGGTGAGGCTATGATTGAACATGGTACTTAGGTAGGGTACCAGTTCATTCTGTAGTTCTTTTAGAATGCAACCTGGGATATTGTCAGGTCCCATGGATGCTGTGTTCTTGGCTTTGGAGAGTGTGCTTTTTACCTGTGCAGTCATGATTACAGGAACTTTGCATTCTTCCGGTATAGAGATGGGCACTCTAGGGGGTGTGAGGGGGGTAAATTTAGCACTGAACCTATCTGCCAGTATGTTGGCAATATCAGTTGGTTCTGTATATTTAGTGCCATTGTGCTGTAACTCAGAGCAGATCTGAGTGTTGTCATTGAGATTCTTGACATAGCTATAGAATGCTTTGTGGTTGTCTTTAGAGTCAGTGGCAATTTTGTTTTCGTAACTAGCTTTGGAGAATTTTATGAGGGATCTCAGCTTCTTACTGAGGTTTGAGGCTTTACCAGAAAGGCTCATCCAGACTCTGCTATACTTTGCTGTGAAGGAAAGGTTAGTTTGCTTTTATTTGTTGTATTTTGTATTACTTTATTGCCCTTTTATATTTTGAATACTGCAGTTCGTTTTCTTTACCTTGTGTTTTACTTGCATTCTGCTTTAACTGCATATTAAAACTTCAAAAGAGACCACAGCTCTGTCTCTTCTATGTCAGGCAGAAATTAGAACTGATCAATTAAGGACTCATTCATAAGATAGAAGAGGTCACTTAAGGTTAATCATTTGTGAACTGAGGGGTTGGCACTAGGAACTAAACCTTCTATTTAAGGAGTAAAATAAAACATTTCAGAGCTTTACCAGAAAGGCTCATCCAGACTCTGCTACACTTTGCTGTGAAGGAAAGGTTAGTTTGCTTTTATTTGTTGTATTTTGTATTACTTTATTGCCTTTTTATATTTTGAATACTGTGGCTTGTTTTCTTTACCTTGTGTTTTACTTGCATTCTGCTTTAACTGCATATTAAAATTTCAAAAGAGACCACAGCTCTGTCTCTTCTGAGTCAGGCAGAAATTAGAGCTGATCAATTAAGGACTCATTCATAAGATAGAAGAGGTCACTTAAGGTTAATCATTTGTGAACTGAGGGGGTGGAGCTAGGAACTAAACCTTCTATTTAAGGCGTAAAATAAAACATTTCAGAGCTTTACCAGAAAGGCTCATCCAGACTCTGCTACACTTTGCTGTGAAGGAAAGGTTAGTTTGCTTTTATTTGTTGTATTTTGTATTACTTTATTGCCTTTTTATATTTTGAGTAGCATTACCCTCAGATTTTGCTTGCTTGTACCTGTTATGGTGGTGAATTTGTCACTTGAACCTTGCCTAAAAAAGGCACTATGGGGTGGCAAGAGCCTTAGCCAGTATCTGGAATCCCAAGGGCAACAGGTGCAGGCCATCTCTGGCAAAGCATTGTGGTCTATCGATCATATCATCCCAGGCAGACAAATACTGGATTCCCTTAGAATGACACCAGGAGCTTAGCCAATTGTTGAAGTCAATCATTTTGTCCTTGTACTGTGGTATCTTTCTAGGTGATGGCAGAATGCTACTCAGGGCTAGGGTCATACCTGCCTGGTCTACAAGATCAGAGAGCTCCTCCATGTCTCTTTTCCTGTAGTCCAGGGAGGTACGTCTCAGGTCATTCACACCAACATGGACAATGATAGTGTCATATTTGTACTTGTTGTGGAGTGACCTGAGTGTGTGTGTTATGTGGCAGATCCTGGCACCTGACAGGCAGCTGACAGTAACTTTCTCCTTGTTTAGCCTGGTAAGTGGAACATCAGTGTGCCTGACTATAGAGTCACCTATGACTAGAGTGTTGGGTACGTTGTTATGCCTTATGGGCTGTGGTTGAATGGCACACTGAATTTGTGGGCTATGTGTCATTTGGGTTGTGTTGGGGGGGGGTGGAGTTTGCTTGCAATTCTGCTTTGGAGGTCCCTGATGCTTGGGCAGATTTTTATTGAGAGCCTCCGCGAATGTAGGTGTGTATTTTGTGTTTCTATGTGTGTGTTTTGGTGGTGTAGGTTTTGAGGGACTATGTGATGAGTGTGGTGTGGTGTGGTGCAAGTGTTTATCTTCTCCTCTTGACTGTCTATTCCAGTCTTGGGTGAAGAGAGCTTTGCTTCCAGTTTGGTATATAAGTGCATCTCTCACAGGTTGTAGTGTTGGGTGGTAGGAGGAGAGGGTTGTCTGTGTACATGAGGCAATTGCTGCATTGCCCCAAGATGCTCAGATTCATCAGGTAAACTGGAGAAATCACTGGGAGCTGACCCTTAGACATGCCTGGATAGGTGCTTATTTATTAAGTACTAAAAACTGATTTCCTCTAGACAGTGAGGAAAGTTGAGTGCTGTAGTAATTTGCAACTTATTTAGTGCTTACAACGAGTTCTGAACAAGTGCTGAGTTCAAAGAAACAGATTTGAGTGCTGAAACTAGAAAACTGGCTAGTTCTAAGAAACAAAATTAAGCTAGAAGGCTTCCCTCCAACACAGAAAGGCTTGGGGGGCTCAGAAGCCTACAAACAGTCTAGCCCACTTACAGGAAAGGCAGGAAATAAGCTTAAATTTTTTTTCCCTCATGAAGTCCTCCCATCCAGTTTTCTTTCTAATATGCTAGTCCCTCCGCTAGTCGTCCTTCTTTTTCTCATATACTTTGCCTACCTTATATCCCACCAACAACCTCTTACCCAACAGCTATCTCAGTAGACACCATACTGCTCCCTCACTCCCAATTAACACCCACTACAACTTCACAAATAGCATCCTGCCTTTACAACCCCTCAATTATCAACCTTTTTAAGAATAGGTACCTACTGCAATTCTTACCTGCACAAACCAGGGATTAAACCAAAACTGAAATACAAGACCCAGCTACTATACTTTCTTTTTACTGTATCTAAAAGGTTGTGGTAATATCCACCCTAATCCAGGCCAAAACAACACAAGAATTCCACTAAGCTCCAAAATAACCCAGCTCAAGAACCACCTCTAAAACAGCAATCTGGCCATCACTTCTGTTTAAGTAATCTCAGAAGTATTCATAACAAACTGCCAGAACTACATGCCTGGATAGCTTATTACAACCCAGACCTATTAGTTATTACTGAATTCTGGCTCACACAAGATATAAGGGGTAATGAAAACCTACCACCTGGATACAACATTCTAAGGCTAGACAGGATTCATAAAAAAGGAAATGGGATAGCCATTATTTACAAAAATAAATATCTCCTTACATCCACTAGACCCTCCCCATGCCAAAATTCTGAAATACTTATATTTTGTCTCAAAATTAACACCCACAAGAACCTATTACATGACAAGTCTCTACATATGCCCCCTGGTAATAACATAAACACTGTTGAAGAATTTCTCTACTGGACTTCAACAAATATCTCTGAAGAAACAATAATATTAGGATACATGAATATTGACTGGCAAACCATAGATAATGAAAACTCTACAAATGCAATAAACTTATATGGGTTTATCCAACTCACCTCTTCTCACCCACATACAGCAACATCCACCAATATGAATTCCATCTTAGACTGGATCCTAAAAATAAACCAGACAAAATAAATTTTGCCAATACTATTCCTGATACCCTTCTTGCAATAAAACGGCACATTCATGATCAAAAACAACATCGCTATAACATTGATAGCAATCTCTGCACCTTCAACAAAGACACTTTTGTTGCAAACTTAAAATTAACAAACTGGGGAGTGCTAAATACAGTCAGCTTAGATGAAGCAGTAGTACTATTTAACACATTTATAAAAATACTAAATGAGACTGCACCCATAAGGACCAAAATAATTAAATAAAGCCCAACTCCCTGGCTAACAAAGGAAGCTAAACAGCTCATGAAAAACAAAACAGGGATAAAGCATGGAAAACCAGGAAAAAATCAAATAATGATGTCAACAAACAGAAGTACAGTTAACTTAGAAATATTGCTAAAACCAAAATCCAGTGTGATAATAATGACTGTGTAAAATTACAAACAGAAAATCAGAACAACCCTAAGATATTCTCGTCACCATCAACAAACTCCTACATCCACCCCACATGACCCAACCTAGCCCCAAAAACAGATGCATTGGTAGACTTCATTGCTAGCCACTTTAACTCATTTTGTGAAGTACAGTTATGTAAGTAAACTTGCCATAAGAGTGTATGTGCAAATGATCACTGCTTCACAAGCCTTTGTTATATGGGTTATATCCTGCCAAAGGTTTAACAACTGGCCAGTCAGAGAGACAGAAGCTGAGCTCTGAGGGGGCATAATTAGGAGTAAGAATATATACATATGTGCACCCGTAGCATAATGAAAAAAAACAAAAAGGGTGATGGAGGAAGATGCTACTGCAGCAGTGATCATTTGAACATTTACTGTTGCGGTAAGTTTACTTACAAAAATGGTACTATGTTCATCATATTGATCAATGCTGCAGTAGTTGTAGCTATATGAGCAGATTACCCTAGATTACTGCATTTGGGAGGTGGAAGGGGAAGGATCCAGAAGCTCCTGGAGTATGGACCTCGCAAAGCATGATCTAGACCTAGAGGAGGAATCAAGCTTGTAGTGCTTTGCAAAAGTATGTACAGAGGACCAAGTAGCAGCTTCTAGAATACTTCTAGAATATAACCCTTTCCAAAAATGCATAGGAAGAAGCCAAGGCCCTGGTAGACTGAGCCTAGACCCAGCCTGGAATAGTTTTGTTGTAGTGAGAGTAACAAAAGGTAGTAATCTTAGACAGCCATTTGGAAATAGTCTGTTTGACAAAGATTATCCATTCTTATTACCGTCACAAGAAATAAACTACTGATCTAAAGATCTGAAAGATTTTGTTCTGTTGTGGTAGTACCTGTGTTGTCTGAGGATATCCAAGATATGGCATATCCTTTCTCCCTCATTTTTATGTTCAGGAATGAAAACGGCGAGATGGATAGCCTGGCTTAAAGAAAACTCCGGTACCACTTTAAGCACAAAAGAAGGAGTAGTTCTCAAAGAAACCCTATCTATGTTGAAAATGAGATAGGGTTGACTTATCATAATAGCTTGCAACTCAGATACTCCTTGCAGACGTCAGAGCAATCAGTAAAACTGTTTTCCGTGTTAAGATTCTCAAGTCAGACAGATGTGCTGGTTCAAATGGAACAAGAGAAAGCAAATGAATAAAAAAGAACATTGAATAAATCAAGCTTTCCTCCAGCAAATAAATAAATGCTTGTAAAAGCAACTCTGTATCTGGTTCTCATGTCTCCATTGAGACAATCTGAAAAAGAGCAATAAAAACAGAATACTGTTTTCTTTCAATGGCTAAGAGGTAATGTTTTCTGAAAGCATTCAAATGTTTTCCCAATCTGGAAGAGAAATAAGTATAAGACAAAAACCAGACAGCACTTAGTAAAAGCACAGGTTGTACCATGCATCTTACATGGATACTCTTCCTTTTAGGTTAATCCAAGTATGTGAGCATGGCTGTCAGTTTGGGACAATTGTTCCTATTAGGAGGGTAAAACTTCAATATTTGAATATGTACATAGTTTTGTGTGTTAGTATTAAGTTAATATGTTTAGGGGTGTATTGGGGTATATATGTTTTTTTTGTATGAGGGCTTTCAATGAAACAAAACGTTTTGTAAGATGTGACATAGGCTCAAATGGATATGACAAGGAAACAACTGCATCAGAGATCAACCTGCCAACATTATTGCATGCAAGTAACACAAACGCTGGAACTAGATACTTAAAAAAGGTGTTACACATAAAAGGTGAGAATAATAACATTTTAACATAGTGATGCTTTTTATATTATCTTTAAATGTAAATAGTCTCACAGATATATACAAAAAAGAAAGTGTAGTGAACTAAATTAAAAAGATGTAGAGTGCAAATACCTATGCTACAGAAGACACCTTTGGAAACTGAACATGTGAATTTGATATAAAGATAGGTTAAAGTAATTAGAGTACACATAGTAGAGATGGGCATTGCAGTATGGAATATGGGAGTGTGAAGAAGTGAGGATTTGTGAGCAATAGTGAGATGAGGTAGTGGAGAAGAGGTTATACTGATGAGGGTAATGGTGAGGTGAGTTAAGATGTTTGGTGTGTGTGAGATTGGTTGGGGTGTAGCTAATGGTGTAATGAGGGGAGATGTTAGGAGGTGTGGTTGGAGGTGTAATGAGATGGGGAGTTGAGGGATGATTGGGTATTGGGTGGGGGAGGGGCTAGAGTAAGTATAAATTAAATTAATACCGGGTGGGAATGGGGGTAGGGTAAGGGAGCTGAGTGCGCCCGAGCACAGCAAGGGTGAACGTAGTGGGTTGAAACCAACTGCGGAGTTGCTAACTGGAAAGAAAAACTATCAGTAAGGTAAAAATAAAATGGAGTACATGGTCTAAGTTGGGCTTGCTGTTAAAGGGGGATGTAGCTATCAGGAATGGGGAGAGAGTGCTATAGGTGTTGCAATGTAAAGTACAGTATAAGCTGTGAGTATGCCTAGCTGAAGGGGCAGCTTAAGAATTCTAAGATAGGGAGAGCAAGTAAAGTGTTCACTAGAAAGTGGGGAGGGGGGAGGGGGTCTGGAATATTAGAGCTTCTCGGTGGTGTGCTGCACCTTACAGAAATAGCACAACAGCAGCAGCAACTTAATTAGAAATCAAGTACACATACAGGGTAAAGTTGTTTGAATTGTGTGGGTCCCAGTAAGTCTGTTCGAGTATGTGCAGGAGCTATGTTAATAGTCTTCCACAGGATAGGAGGTACGCAAGGTATCTCAGCTGCTGGATCTAAGGAGGGAAGAGAGAAGACAAAGTTGGAGCTATGCAAATTTTACATAGGAGTCTGGTTGTATAACAGTGGGATAGATATAGAATAGCAGAGGTGTGGGTGATGTCAGGAGAACATGAAGGTCTGGAAAACTGTGTGGAGGAAAGGAAGGAGACAGAGTGTTGCAGTGAGGCATGAATGGGTGCTGAGTGAGGAGTGTGATGTGTAAACACGGGTCTGGGCTGAAAGAGCTAGGATAAGTGGGTAAGGAGTGCAAGTAAGTACATTAGTGTGGATAAGAGACATACAGTCACAGAGTGGCAAATATTAGGATATTAGTCACAAAACGCAGTTAATTCAGATCAGAGACGTCTTAATTTTATGCAGGCATTCAGGATGGAGAGCAATATCTGTAACGTTAGAAACAGTTAGCCAATATTGCATGCATCACGGTCTATACTACACTAACACTCTGTAAATTTAAGGAATAATTCTCTTTAAGCTGACAAAGAAATACTGAGTCTATCAGTCTAAACACTACTAACAGGCCATAAATGGAAAGAATATACACCATATACTTCTAACAGGCCGTGAATGGAAAAGATTGCTCGCATTAGGCTTTATACAAAGAAATATGGCTACTGCAGATTGCTGGGACAGCAAACATCACCATTAAATCCTTAAGTAGTGTGTTTTCCACTTGGTAACAACTGGGAGCCGGTAAACACACTTTCCAAATTAAACAATAGTTATGATTTCTAACACAGAAATGTTCAGTAAACAATAAGTCATCAGTTGAAATTCATTGTTATAATCCTCAGAGATAAAGAGCCCAGTGTTTTTCAATGCCAGGGGCAGTTTATTTGATGTTTTGTTGGAACCTGTTAGGGAGTGGAGACAAACAGTCTATGTGATATTATCTTTGTACTGGTATTCATATTTTGCTTGGTTGAAGATATATATTTCTATTTTTTTCTGAATCTGAAGAAGGACAATTTGTCCCTTATCTGTGTAGTACAGAGAAGGAGCGCTCACTTTGCTTTAATTAGGTGAAAGAGGTGTGAGGTTTGGGGTGGAAAATACTAGTGATCTTGGGTTACATATAGGTTCCTTATCTGAGAGTCTGCCAGTGTAGTATGGTAAGGATTCCATATTCATGAGTTTAAGTATCGTGGCATCAGGGAGAAGAGCAGTACTTTGTGGGATGGAAAGCCATTTGGCCTTGGTGAGGATAATGCAATGGTGATCTGTCCTGGAGGAAAGAGTTATAAATCAGCAGATGTTATTGGAAATTAATTGGAGTAGTGAGAGCTGTTCTTTTTTGGATCTAGAAGAAATTAGGGAAGTCCATATTCCATTTGCAGAAGAGGAACTCCCTTGGTATAGCCATTTTTAATTACTCATCTAATTATAATTATTGGTATAATTATATTAGTACTCTTATAATTGGTATTATATTATGGACTTTCTGTCTCCATTCTCCACAGAACATAGAGTTTGACACAACAAGACATTCTTGGTAACCGCACAAACAAACAAAAATAAATACATACACACATATATACGCATAAATAAATCAGTTTCAAGGTAAATGTCTGAATGCATTTTTACAATTTCTCTAGTGTTATCTAGACTTCTTCCTTTAGGATTTTACACAATTGTTAGGTATAAAATGTTCCAGCAGCTAATTCTGCAGCAGTACTATATGCCACTTTAAGTCTTTCGGCTATTCCTGATTAGGGGTTGCCACAGCAGAACTCCGGTCCACTAATGATTGGCAGTGAATTTTTACAGTGTAGAGTTGCCATCCCGGTGCCCAACCTTCAAAGAAGGCGCACACACGTACCTACCTGCATGTCTTTTAAAGTGAATTCAACCACGGGCAGGACCTGCAGACTCCGCACAGAAGGCACTCCAGCTGATAATTAAACTGGAGAGGCTCTTGCTGTGAGGCGACTACGCGACAGCCCACTTCAGTCATCATCACCAGCAGCAGCCCCCTTTTTCCCATTTTTTTCTACATGGGGTCGAGGTGTCGTGTTAACTGTCGATAACTTTCTCGATTCAATCCCACAATCCTGCCTTCTTCAACACTCATGCATGACTGTCACACATCTTCTTTCACAAAATCCATCCACCTCTTTGCTGGACATCCTCACTTCCTCTTACCTTCTTCCTGTCTGTTCGAAATCTTCCTCACCAGATTGTCTTCTGCTTTTCTGCACATGTGCCCAAACCACTGTAATTTGTTCTCGTTGATCTTTTCTGCAATTGCAGCTACTTTGACTTCTGCATTTATGTCCTCATTTCTTTGTCTGTCCCACAGTGTGTATCCTACCACCCTTGTCAGGCACTTCATTTCCATCACCTCTAACTTCTTCAACTGTTCTGTCTTTACTGCCCAGGTGTCTGTACCATACAGTAGTACTGGTTGCACCACTGTCTTGTATACCTTACTTTTCAGCTTCTTTGGCATTCTCCTGTCATAGACTATACCTGACACTCTATGCCATTTAGCTATAGCCCCTCTGATTCTAGTTTTGACCTCTTCATTCAGACTTCTCTTCTCCTCAACCATGCCTCCCAGATACTTGAAGCTGTTTACCTGCTCCACTATCTTCCCTTCTATCTCTATTCTCAGCTTCTTCTGATTTCCGCAATTTGCTGCCATTACCACCGTCTTATCTGTGCTTAGTTTCTTCCCATGTGCCTTCAGTCTTGCATTCCATTCTCCTATCCTTTGCTGAAGTTCTAGCTCAGAATCTGCCTATAATGCCATATCATCTGCATACAGCAATTTTGTTGATCTTCCCCTTCCGACCTGTTTGCTAATGTAGTCTATCACCAGTATGAACAGCAGTGGGCTCAGAGATGAACCCTGATGCACACCCACTCCCATTGGGAACCCCTCTGTGAGGCCAAACACTGTTCGTACTTGAGTCATTGGGTCCTTGTACATACCCTGCACTAATTCTACCAATGTTTCTGGGACCTCAAACCACCATAGTACTGCCCAGATCAGCTTTCTTGGGACCTTGTCATATGCTTTCTCCAAGTCTAGTAATTCCCAGTTGGACCCTCTCCTCATCTCTAGCTTCTTCTTAAGTATCTGTCTCAATACAAACATCCAATCAGTTGTGCTGCATCCTGATCTGAATCTGAACTGCTCATTGTGCATCTTATATTCTACTACTCTGTGTATCTGTTTATCAATAAGCCTCGCCAGAACTTTCATGCAATGTGATAGGAGTTTGATGCGTCTGTACTGCCCACAGTTGTGGATGTCCCCTTTGTTCTTGTACTCTGGCACAAGTATGCTTATTCTCCAGTTATCTGGGATAGACCTTTCTCTCCACACTGCTATTAGTACCCTCAGGAGCCATTTCTCCCCTATCTCACCCAGCATCTTTATTATATCTGCTGTTACCTCATCTGAGCCTGCTGCATTCCCTGACTTCATTTTCCTTAGTGCTGTTCTTACTTCTTCTAGCGTGGGCTCCTCTTCTTCTCTCATTGTGGGCTGTTTCTGGGGTCAGTACAGCTTCTGTGGGGGGTTTTCATTCGGAAGCTGCTGGAAATACTCCTTCCATCTGCCTTTGATGTCCTATGGACTGGTGAGCAGGTTGTTGCTGGCATCATTTATGAGGGGTGTCTGACTATCTTCTTTATCTTTTTGTCTTTGCCTTGCGACCTGATATAGTTTCTTTGTGCCACTTGCTGAGTCACTTTCCAGAAGTTGGTGGAGTGCCTCTGATGCCCTATTCTTTTCTATTGCAACTTCTTTCTTAGCTTCTTTGTTAGCCAACCAGTAGTCCTTCCTAGCCTGGTCAGTCTTTTCTATCTCCCACTTCTTCCTGCACTCCTTCTTTCTTTTGATGACTTCCTGGACATCTGGATTCCATCACCAGCTTTCTTTATGTACCTTATTTCCATACCTGGTTCAGCCACATATCCTTTCTGTAGTCCTAACACATGCTGTGTTTAGGTGCTGTCATTCTTTTTTCAACTCCACCTATTTCCTCCTCTTCTTGGGGTGCTAGAGCCGTGAGTAATTCCTTGACCTGTTATTCTTTTTCTCCAGTCAACTTCCAGGTCTTCAGCCTGGTCTCTGTTGACCTTAGAGCCTTCTCTGACACTGCTTGCAGCTGATTGTGGCAAGTAGTGTTTTATGCTGTGGGCCGACTGTTTCACCAGGGATGACTTTGCAATCATGGAGTTTAGATTCTACCCCAGTCCCTTTTCCTTACTAGGAGGAGGTCTAGCTGAGTTGCATGTTGGCTACTGTTGTATGTGATCTTCTGACTCTCTCTTTCTGAACCATGTGTTGGCTACAGTCAAGCTATTGGCCAGACAGAAGTCTAGAATGGCTTTTCCTTCTTTATTCCACCCATGTGGACCCAGGCAGTCCTCATATCCTGTTCTGTCTGTCCCAATATGTGCATTCAAGTCACCTATTATCAACACCAATTCATGTTTTCCTGCTTTATCTAGTAGGTCCTGTAACTGCTGTCTAAATGCACGCTTTTCCTCACTATCACAACCGTGCTGTGGGGCATAGGCTGAGATTATGAATACTGGCCTGTCATTACACTAGAGTCTGACTGCCATGAGTCTGCCATTAATTCTGCTGATATCCCTCACTGCCTTCTGAAGTCTCTATCTCACCAACATTCCTACACAATTTCTAGCCTGTCCCCCTCTTGAGTAGTAGAGTCTGGATCCCAAGCCAAATGACTTTGCTGCACTGCCCTTCCATCTCATCTCTTGGATACATAGGATGTTCAGCCTCCTCCGTATCATCATATCATCCACTTCCAACCTACATCCTGTCAGTGTACCTACATTAATTAAGCTTAGGAATTCTCAGTTCATGTTTGGCAGGCTGGTTTTACGTCCAGCTTTCGCTCAACAGAGCTATCCCATGTAACCCAGGCTGGGCAACTAGACACCAGCCAGCCAGTAGCTTATTGACCCAGGGCTGCTGGGCTTTATGGCTGAACTTCAAGCATTGTCGTGTAAACCTCCTTACTTGATTTTTCATAAGGATACAGTATTATTACGCACCACTCCTTCTTTCCTTCCTAGAGTGGTGAATCCAATATTAACAAATCCATTAGTCTGCCAGTCTTCTCTCCTAAATTTATGAACAAAGGTGAATGCATGTTGCATTTATTGGCTGTCCACAGACAATTATGTTTTTGCTTACAGTACATAGAACAGAAGAAATTAGGAAGACAGATCAATTATGTGTTTCATTTACAGATTCTAAATTGGGCAAATCAGTTGCAAAGGTAACTCTAGCCATCTGGCTGATGGATTGCAGATCATTTGTCTGCAACAAATTGAGCCTATTCTTACCAAGACCTTTAAGAGCTCATTCAACGAGATCCATGGCTACTTCTTCAATGTTTCTAGCTAGAGCATCCATGGACAAAATATGTGCAACTGCAACTTGGGCCAATCCACATACCTTTATTACTCATTACAAATTGAATCTGGTCTCAAGAGGAAGAACAGCCTTTGGCTCAACTGTGCTCAGGAATATCCTTCCTTAGAGTCCACCTGGGAATTTAGGTAGCTGGGGACTATGTCCCATTACTTGAGGATAGAATGAAAATTGACAACATCAGATGAAGAAGTTATGTACTCACCATAACATTCCATCCGTGTTGTCCATTTTCATTTTTCTTCAACTCCCCACCCACCGATCCCCATTCTTTTTCACAGTTAATTTCTGGAAGAACAAGAGTTTATAAGGTCAGCACTGTCCTTCAAGTTGAGCTTTAGATATATATTTTTTCTGTTAAGAATTCTGTAGTAGTACTTCCTACTTTATGTCAAACAGCAAACAAGATCTGAGCTAAATTAGTGGTTGGTACATTATGGGTAAGGGAGGAGCTTGAGAGCATTTTGGTGGCCATGAGCTAAAATAATGGCCGAACTAGATCCAAGGATCGGATATGAACCCATCAGTTGAGGAAGAATGAAAATGGACAGCACAGACGGAATGGTATGATAAGTACATTACTTCTTTTTTCAGATGCAAATGAACAAGAAAACGCAACCCACTCTTTTTTTAGTATAAATTTATCTTTCCCTTTAATCAAACCCTGAGTGCCACAAATAAAGTAGTACTTTCAAATAACTCTTCTAATTTTCTATGATAATTTTATTTCACATTTTCAACATGGTATTTTCTGTAAAAGTGCATGTTTCATCTGGTATTTTGTTACAGCATGTTTGCATCACATGCATTTTTGTTGAGACCAATCAGTGAGTTGGGAGAAAACAGATTAGTGCCAAATACTCTTATTATAGCTACAGTATTAAAAACTGTGAATGCAGCACAAACTATCTCAGTCCAAGGAGCACCTATTAATCACAGGGGTCAGATTTCTCTCACATGAACTAGAGCTGTTACTCTGAAAAGAACAATTACTTTAGCTACATTTTCAAGCTTATCATTCTAACATTCCTTAAAATGTATCAGAGATAGCCACTATAAAAATCAAAGGATGTAAACTAATTAATAATATAAAGTAGGCAGGCCCAATACTGTTTTAGGATGAGATGGAGAACCACAACAAATGATCCTTTCATCAAAGGGATTTCTCTCTTGTCTCTCGAAAATGACATCAGAGAGGTGAAGGCATTAACTGTAAAACAAACTCCTGCTATCCATGGCAGCCTCCATTCAGTCTATTTTGGGGCATAACAAGTTAGAAAATAATAACAGCCAATTACTTTGATTCAGACACGTTAGTAATGCAGAAGATGTCAAGATATGCTGAAAACACGTTTTAGTTTTTGGTTGCGGTTCTCCTTTAAATTTGTGTTAGGTGAGTTATATATCAGACACTGTTATAACTGAAAGTTATGACATCTATGGAGTGCATGTTGTAGACCGAAATTAAATAGGGAAAATGAAAGAGTCAATGAAAAACCACTAAAGCTCTAACCAATAGTATTTAAATTCCCAGATCTGCAATAATTGCCTCCACTGCCACTATGACTAACCATTACAAGCTCTAGATGAATTACATACCCGGTCAAATCTGACTATATGCTATACATTTGAAAAGTGATTAAAGGCATATCAAAGGAATGCAGAAATACTGCATTTATTTGCACAGCAAATAAATGCAGAAACATTGATTAACCCACCTGCTGTGTCTTTCGGCTTTTCCCGGCTAGGAGTCGCCACAGCGGAACTCCGGTCCGCTAATGATTGGCAGTGGATTTTTGCCAGCCCTTATGCACAACCTTCAACAAAGGTACGCCCATTCACGCATGTCTCCTCACAGAAGACGCTCTAGCTGAGAATCGAACGGGACAATGTCTTGCTGTGAGGCGACAATGCTACCACAGCACCACCACTGCAAACTACTTGAAAACCAGTGCAAACTGTCAAACATTTCAGTTAAAAACTGAAAATTCAAATTCAGAGAAAACATAGTAAAATGCAAAAAAAAAATGACAGAACCCACTCAAAACTGATTAGGCACAGCACAGCACAGAACCCACTTGAAAAACTGTGCAAATAGTAAAATGCCTCACTTAATAGCTGTAACTTCAAATTCAGAGAAAACATGGTAAAATGCAAAAAAAAAGTCAGGAGCCACTTAAAACAGATTTAAATAGCCAGGTAACTTTAAATGCACTAGAATAAATGTGGTTTCCTGCTTACCGGATGCAAAATGTGGTTCAAAATGTTACTTTGTTTTTTAGCTTATGCCCAAGAGCTCAGCTTCCAAGAGTCTTAGACTAGTTATTATGATGACACACACAGATGACCGGGTAAGAATACTGCTCTAGCAAAGTACTATTATGTTGTAAAGTAGCCTCCTTCAATAGGTTAGTTATTATGGTGACTCACATAGATGTCCTGTTAAGTGTTCTTCTTTAGCAAGCCTTGTTTTAGCTTATGGGTTAAGAAAATGCTTAATTCTGGACAGGATATCTGCTTATTTACTCACCTTGGCTGCAGTAATTACGATGTTTTCCCTGAAAAACAAGGTACATTTCCAGATATTTCATGAAGCTTGTGACCATAGTATTTGGGACCTCATTAGTTTTAATTTAAGGTAGACTGCAATGACAAGAGTTTTCACCCCCAAAAATAGTTTTGGCTAACTTTAGACTAATCCCAATGTTTTGATTTCATTTCAAAATGAAATTAAAGACTACCTGATTCTTTTCCCAGCTGCTTCCAGCAATACTGCACAATGGGTAATAGACTGATGCCCTCAGCATGCTTTATAAAGTCAAAACTAACTCTTTGGAGAAACAGTTTCACATTAGCTGTTAACAGACCTTTACTGACCTCAGCGAGACAATATCAGTATGTAAAACTGGGTAGAGATCATCGCTAAAAGCTGCAGTTTCTGATTTTCTAGGTCACATCTGAGTCAAACTCCTTTCTGACATGCTATGAATTTTGAGTGGGGAAAATGGTGGGGTATTCATGATTTGTTGCAAAGAAAGAAAAGAAGTGGAAATGAAAAAGTGAATGGTCCAAGGGATTTCTGACACTGAACAACATCTAGCTGATATTGCAGGGAGACAAAATAACTCTGTAGTAAGTTTAACAGCAGTGGAGGGTAGAGTTTTCCTTTATCAGTGTTCTGTATTATATGGCCTCCAAGAAGCCAGTACAACTGTAGACATTTTCAATTATATAAACTTAACAAAACAGAAAAAGAAAAATATGTGGTGATCATTTACCTCAACTTATGAAAAACATTAATCAAAGTTGATAACACATTATTAATATTCATCTAGGAGATGTAGCCATTAATGTGCTTTGGATTAAACATTTTTAGACTACTAAATTAGGAAATTGCTGCCTTACATTTGCCATAATTTTCACTCCATTTTTAATTTATGCCTCGTAAAACAAACTGATAGGATAATAACTGTTTATGAAGTTTCCCCCTTTAAGGAACTGTAATGAAGGCGGCATTGAGGTAATTGCCAAAGTACTAAGCTACCATCTTTGCATTTTTGTCAAGAAAATGATCATGTTAAGATCCACATCACTTCCCCACCTCCAGTCGGGAAGTACTCAAATTGAACTATACCATATACCCTCAAAGAAAGATCAGTACTGGGCAACGTGTAGATGACTGCAGTGCATGTAGCAGTTGACAACGTCAGCACAGTTCAAGCAAAATGTCAGGATATGTTCTCCATTGTTTGTTGCAAAAATAGCAAATATTCTATTTTCTGTAATCAATCAATCAATAAAAACAAAATAAAACAACGTTGTGATACTAGGCAATAAAACTTTACCAAATGGTAGAGTTGGTCAGCATCACTGCATCTAATAGGATAGCTATGGAAATGGTATCATCTTTAAAATACTTGGGTGTAGCTACTGACCAATACATTACATTACTGAACATATCAAGAAAGCCTGCTGAGCAGCCTTGGTGGTGCAGCAGTTAGTGTTGCCACCTCACAGCAAGAGGTTCTCCAGTTCAATTCTTGGCTGGGGTGCCTTCTGTGCAGAGTCTGCATGTCCTCCCTGTGGTCACTTGGGTTTCCTCCTGGTGCTCCAGTTTCCTCCCTCATCCCAAAGACATGCTGCAGGTGGATTGGACACTCTAAATTGGCCCTAGGTGTGAGTGTGTGCATGTGTGTGCCTTCTGTGGAAGGTTGGGTGCTGGGCTGGCAACTTGACCCACTAAAACTCCGCTGCCAATCATTTTGTGGATCTTTATTCTGCTGTGACAATCCCTAAAGGAAAAATCCAAAAGGAGAAGAAGAAGATCAAGAAAGCCTGTAGTCTCTGAAGCACAAAGCCCTGATTGTAATTCACATAACCTGGGACTGATCTGTAACCTAGACACTTCAAAACGCCAGTGGGGGAGAGTGGCAGTGAATAGCTAGCATCATCTAGACTATCCTGAGGGAGAAAAGCAACCAGACACTCTGCTGTCCTGATGCCTCTGGAGGCTGTGACACTACAGAAATTACCAGCAGCATTTGGCTGTGTATGCCATAAAGCATATGCTAGAGTTAGATCAGTCTTTTGCAAAAGGGCATTTGAATAGTGCCAGTATAGTAGCTGTCTTTAACAAATGCCTGCCATGGGACACAGGCATTAGGGTACATACAATAACCCATATGACTGCCTGGTGGGACTTTGTATCCTGCAGGGAGAAGAGCAAATGTATAGAAATGGTCTTGGCTAAAAATGCTGGGGTAAACAAATGAACCAGGAGGAAGAAAGTATCAGTGGTTAGCAGGCACAGTAGAGGATAAAAAGAAAAAATCAAGAAAGTCTTATGGAAAACCAATCAAAGCATATGCCAACTACAGAGAGTAAAATAAAGGATCTGCCCAGATAACTATATTCAAAATTGATTAGACAGTCCTGATTGCAAGCTTCTTATACTCATCAGCCTTTCTTGCAGTCTGGCATAGCTCAATGCAGACAAAATGGCCACTACTCACAACAGAAACACTAGATTTGCAGTTGCTCCTCACACAAAACATATTTCTGCGTAAACTTACACAAAACTGGATTGGTCAGCACAATGCAATAAGCCTTAGAAAATAGCCCCTTAAAAGTCATCTCTATGGTTAGTTAAGCAAAAGAAAAAATGGGATGTTAATTCAATATGAAAACTGCTGCTTTGATACAATCCCAGACAATTTAGACCATTAACAAAGCAGAATGTCACAACATTATACAACTATAGGCTTATTCTTTGCTGTCACAGTCTACAGTTCAACAGCAAATGCTTATACTTTCTAGTAGAAAGATAATATAATAATCCATAATCATAAACCATAATAAGTATTTTTAGAAATATGTATTTATGGTTATACATACATCCAGAGTGTATCCTTATTGCTATTTTTTGTCTAGCAAGAACGCATAGTTCTTATGATAATTATCTTCAATTTAAGTTGTTGTTTTAATTTTAAAGCACCATAACTTTAAGAAAGAAACAATATTACTTAGAACCATGGGTCAGAATGCTATAAGAGTGCAATTTTGGATTGTTTTTGACTCACAGAGGAAATTATCCTACAAAACTGCATGCAAAATAAGAAACTTAACATTTTTTTAAAGAAATAACATCAATATAAAATTTCTGTAAAACTTCAAAATGCTACATGAAATACTAAATGAAAAACTAACACAAATATAATTATCTAGGTACAATGATGTCATTTAGGATGGACACTACTGGTAGATAACAGACTTTCCGTAATGAACAATATCTGCACCATGTGGCATCAGGCCTTACAGCTTTCCTGAGTGGCCTGTTATTTTTGCAGTGCCTGTCCTATCAGACATTATTGTTTGCATGTGTACTTCTTAGCTTAGCATGCAAACAGTTATAAAAAGCTACCCCAACTCTCACAAGGATGTTAAAAGAAACTATGCTTCTCTGCAGGAAACAAGATTCTGACCTATCAGAACTGCTGTAGGCTCACCCACTGTGCTGCATCCTGGACCAAATTACTTTACAGATCAGATCTGAGAATTACTCCACTTACAAATTTCTCCTTATAGATCTTTGAAAAAGTTCAAAGGTTTGCAGTGTGGTATAACTTAATCCTGCCATTGTTCTACATATGACCATCCCTAATCAATAACACAGTCCTGTCTACAATATTATGTATAATACTTCATTTCATAGTCTGCACAATGCAGCAAATTCATATTCAGTAACCTTAAAAAAGGCAGAATTACTTCATATGAAAAGGAGCTCCTTCATTAGTCCAGCCACTTCCCTGTCCCATACTCTAGTCTAATATGTTCTTTTCTCCATTGACATGAGTCTTCCTGCACAAAGACTTAGGAGGTGGTCAGCTCTGCATCAGATAATTCATTACCGCATATGACTACCTACACATACAAACACTGACTAACTGTACTTAGGAGGTTGCAGAGACTTACAGTTTGGTGAATATTGGTGAAAGGTACCTAAACTATGGCTAGAGCACAAGGGCTCCGCAAGAATAAGTGGAGTAAATCTAACAAATCTTTAAAAATGCATACATAAGTCTCTCTCCAATGTTGTCTGACATTTGGAGACCTTCTCGGTAGTGGGTTAGAAGCAGTGATAACTTCTGCTGTGTTCAGTTTAGCTATTATTCTCTGGTGCTCACATGCACAGGAAGTGCACACTGTGATGTCACACAGCAGACACGGACAGCATGCCTAGTCCCTGTGCTGCCAGTTTTCTGCTGCTCGCACAGTTCAGTTTTTTCTTTTGATGCTTGTCTTGGAAACATTTCCAAACACAGTGCCACAATAACCTCAGTTTTTTGAATGTGAGTGTAGCCATAAGATTATGAACCAAGACCTGCAAGAGAATGTCTCTACTGCCTCTGTGAGCAGCACATCATCAAACATTGCCACAAGTGATAATATTTCAACTCAGCCATGCAATAATAGCACAAAATATGAATTTAGGACCACTATAAATGTCTCTCAAGATATTGACAGCTGAGACTGCATTGTACAGGGAATGGAAGAAGGGTCCCTTGTGAAATAGCAGAACACCATTGGAAGATGAGAGATAACAGAGAGCAGACATCAAATGTGTCTTCTTGGAAATAAACTAAAAAAAAATTCTAGAGTAGAATATTGAGCTACACGGACCAATTTTAGCCTCAGTCCAAGGCAATCAATCAATAAATAAAACATACAAACAAAAGAAACAACATAGCTTGGAATACACAAATGTGAACAACAAAACTTATTGCAAATATATATAAACTATAGTAATACAGATAGTGAGAGCAAGAAATATACAATATGAATTGACAAAGGTAGTATAGAGTAGGGTGCAGAAAGGTTACAATGAGAAGGATATTATCTCCAAGATGGCTGTGTGGTCCTAATGTGATGCAAACTCCTATTTGATTAAAAAGGAGTTATCATGTACCTTAGCAAATTACAACAGACACAAGTATCAACAGCATGTGAAACGTGTGTCCTAGAGTGTCACAACTGTCTTTGCCAAAGCTGACTGGCCAAAGCTCTCATGCAACTGACCAGACTGTTCTCAACAAATGGTCCTTCAATCCCCACCCAGCGATTATTGACTGTACTTGAAACTACAGACTCTTTGTTAGGGTGGCTGATGTTGAAACGCAGCCTCCCCTACCCTGATAATTTCAAGACTGCTGAAAACTAAAATGGTTATTACATTCAAAAAATTACAAAAAATACAAGTCAAACTGATTAATTTATCTGTTTAACATTGCGCCAATAGTTGCTTGAGCTGCTGACATGGTGCATGGCCCACAAATCTTTAAACATTTATTGAAAAAAAAGTACACTACTGTCATTTCTGTCTAGGGTGATTTTTATACTATGGCAACTGAGCCATTGAATTTCAGGCTATTAGACTTGCTGTACCTTCCCACCAATCATGTCTCAGAATGAATGCTGGTACTTTGGGGAATGGTTGGGTTGCATTTAGCAGAAACCAGAGACAGGCTGGCTAGCATGCTAGTCATCGTAAATCAGAGCCCCAACACTGCATTCTATTGTAATCTTTAGTTGACTCATTCCGTAGTATGTAAAATGCTAAATTTCAAAATTTCAACATCTGCAAAACCTCAAGCTCAGGAAAGCATTCTCCAGCCAGAGTAGGAAGCTACTGTATACATCAGTAAACACATGTGCGCACACATTTGCACACAAAACGCACACATGTTTACATATGCAAGTTCACAAAAAAATAGCCAGGTAAGTGCTAAGAGTTAAAGTAGCAATGTTTTATACAATTTAATCAACAAATTAACACCTGCCTTTCCTTAGTTCCAGATTTCATAGCAATCAAAGGAAATAAAACTATTTAACAAGAGGCCACATGTGCCTTGCCAGTAACCACCTGTATGTTCTACCAACTTTTTCAGGATAAGGCATTTAAGTACCAGAGAGTATTTTAATATACCCATCCAATTGTCTAAGCTATGTTTAAAAGCTGACATAGAATCACATTGCTTGACATGAAAAGGAGTCTATTCTAGAGCAAGGGGAGGAGCTGGGTAATGAACCAGTCCCTCCATTTAGTTTTACTTATTATCTGATTAGATTGAGATCTCTTGTTCTAGTGTTGGCTACACTATTTTCTATATCAGAAAAGAGGAGGTGATGTATAATAGGATCCCTGAGGGCACAGAAGGCAAGGCACAGGCCTCCCCACAAGAGCCTATATAACACAGAGTACAAGGATAGTGATTCCATACTTTACTGAAAACTAAAATATTTGTGGCTTGAGATCCATTTTGTTAGGAACATCTCCAGCTTTTCAAGTTTTTAAGTGAGATACATTTGAAAGCGTGCCTATGATTGGTCTAACAAAGGCAGAGTACAGGGGAACAATACCTTCCTTGGTCTTAGATGAGATGCCCTCTGTGATTAATGGTATATATCAGGATGTTTTCATTATAGTTGTTACATGTCAGTGGCTTAACAGATAGCATGCTCACGTTTAGTGCTGAAGACCGGAAGGGTATGGTTTCTGTTTTGACTCCAGATGATTGGATTGCTGACACTGCCGTGCATTAGTAGGGTGCTGCATTCCTGATTGTGCTATTCTTCAGATGAGAACATCAGATGATCATCAGATCATCAGATCATCAGATCTTCAGATGAGGTCACATCTGTTTGACTTGAAGATAGATCAGGTAGATATAAAAGATCCCATATCACCTGCCCTACCAAAAAAGTAGGACAAAACACTATTTACAAATCAAATTCAATACTTAGAATTCCATCATCATAAAGAAATATTTAGTATTCTTTCAAAACAATTCCATAATATTTTCTATTCTTTCATCCCCATCCTTTTAATCATGACCATATTTTAATATTCTTAATTAATAAATTCTTACACCAAATTTGATTATACAATAATTCCTGACACCTAATTTTCCAAGTATTCCATAAAAAATAATTGCTATTCTATCAACTCTGTCTCCTCCTTTTTCAAATTTTCCTATAATCCATAAGTAATGCCCTTAATATCCATTTTTTAAAAATTCCAAATTAAATTTATCATAACACGTTTTAACAACATCCTTTTTTGTTTTACATTCCAAAAACAAATGTTCAGTAGTTTCTTCCACCTTTCAACTAGAACACAATCTATCAACTGTTTGTTTATACTTCATATTGTTATTTTTTAAAAACCTTTATTAAATTATTGACATAGACAAACATACATTAACACAAAAGAAAACAAAACAGTTTAACATTTTTCCATTTAAATACAATATGCATCACATATTTTTGCTACTATCATCAGTCCAACATTACAAAAACTGCTGTATTCCTGCCTTCCCTTAAACTTCACTCTTCCTCCTCCTGAACATTATTATGTACGTATTGTTCTCACATTTTCCATTTACTTCTATGCAATTTGCTCCTTCTCTTTTCTAAATAATCCTCTTCCAGTACTTGTATCTCATTTCTAATACTCAGTACCTCAAATACACTTGGTGTAGACTGATTTCCATGCTCTAGCAATTGCTTTTTTGGCAGCCAATAGAAGTAAACTTAATAAGGCCTTACTATGTCTAGGCAATTCAGATCCTGTATTCCAGCTCAAAAGACTGATTTCCTTGCTTATAGCCATTTATTCACCCAGTATTTCTGACAGAGTACTCTGTAGGGAGTTTTTAATATCTGCCAACTCATTACACTCCTTGAACATATGTTTCCAGTTACCTCTTTCTTCTCCATCACACCTCCAACATTTGATATCTGAAGAAAAATTCTTTGAAGTCTGCTTGTGGTATAAAATACACCTATGCAAAATTTCCAAGCAAAGACCCTAAACCTTCTGGACTTGGTTGCGTATTTAGGAACTATACATATATCTTCCCATTGTTTTCCTGTAAATTGCTTTTCCAGTCTCTGTTCCCAATCTTTCTAACCTCCTCTGATTGATTATTAGAGTTATCATGCCATATTTATCTGCCCTGCTAATTATCCCTTTTTAAACAGCTGCTTATGTTCTCAATTCAACTAAAAACTCTACAAGAGCAGGTCATTCACTTAAAATCCCCCTACTCCTTTCTCTTTGTCGCTACTCTGAGATCAAATTCTGGTGAGGAATGCAGTCTCCAGCCTGCAGTCCATAGGTTCATAGGTTCATAGGTAAGTACTAGGCTACTGCCCATGGGCATCTATAAGCCTAGTCAGAATGTGTTGGCTTTCGCTGCCCCCTTAGATTAGTTCCCTGTGCCTCTGTCCAGCAAAGCCATTAGTTCCCTGTGCCTCTGTCCAGCAGAGCCACTGCAGTGATCCCTGGGGTAAACCTTCCATCTTCCATCCACTCGTCAAGGTTTCTCTTGAAGAGTGTTAGTGAGGGTCTCTGACTAATGTAGATTGGAATCCTGTCCCAAAGCATGGGGAGTCTCTGGGACAGGAATCTATCCCTCCAGCACGTCTTATTTATCGTTGCAGTGAGGTTTAGATCCCTAGAGCGTGTGGCTCTCGGGGATTTGTTTTTTTTAGGTGGAACATGTCCATCAATTCTAGGTTGGACATCGTCTTGTATATCAGGCAGAGATCACCTCTGAGTAAGCGGTATGCAACCAAGTACAGCTGGAGTTTCTTCAGTCGGACTGCATAGGGCATCTGTTTGAGGTGAGTAATCCTCTTGGTGAGGTACTTCTTTGGTCTTTCCAGCTGTTGCAGGTGTCTTGTAAGGTACAGCCCAAATGGGCTGTTGTACTCTATGATTGGTCTGATGAGTGATGAGTAGAGGGGCACAACAACCTCTTTTGTTCTAAATGTGAACCCTTTTGTGATTAGGTGGGCCACATAGAAGGATTTTCTAACCACCTTGGGAATATGATTATCAAAGGAGAGATTACTATCTACTTGGGTCCCCAGATCCCTTATTACATTTTCTGTTTTTGGGGACTACCACGTATGTGGTAGTTCGTGGGTACTTTGTTTTTTCCAAAGGGGATAACTACACTTTTTGGCATTTAGCTTGAGGCCATGATTTTGACACCAAGTATCCGTCTCAGTGAGACTCTTCTGGAGGATGTCTGTATCAGCCGGAGAGTCAATTATGGCCCCCAGTTTGCAGTTGTCTGCAAACTTGGTCAGCCATAGTCCTCCTGTGCTTGCTTGTACCTCTGAGAAATATATACCAAACAGGAGGGGTCCCAGGACTGAGCCCTGGGGGACACCACTTATAACCGGTTTAGAGTCGGACCTACAGCCTGCAACTGTCACTGTGTGGGTTCTATCCGTGAGCCAATTGGCAACTCATCTCATAATGTAGGGGTTTATTTTCAGGCTAGTGAGCTTGTCTATAATACCAGATGAGGGTATGGTGTTGAAAGCCTTTGCGAAGTCTAGGTAGGCTGCGTGGACCTTCTTTCCCTCATCTAAAGCCTTGGTAACTGTCTCAAAGAAGTCCACCAGGTTTAGGAGGCATGATCTGCTCTTAATAAAGCCAAACTGGGTAGGGTCCAATGTTTAGAGGTTCCCAATGTCTCTGTTAATGAGTTCCATGATGATGCGCTCCATAGCCTTGCAGACCAGACTAGTCAGGCTTATAGGGCAATAGTTCCCAGGGTCCGTTGTGGCTCTACCTTTGTGGAGTGGGATAACTGTTGCTGTGCACCACTCTATGGGTACGTAGCCTGTAGAGAGGCTGAGTTTGAACAGTGTGTTTAGGTGAGGGGTTAGGTTATTTTGGAGCTCATGTAAGACACAGCCTGGGACACTGTCCGGTCCCACTGAAGCTGTGTTTTTGGCTTTAGATAGGGTTGTTTTAACCTGTGTGTCAGTGATTGCTGGGGCTCTACATTCTTCTGGTATGGTTATGGGCCCTTTAGGGGGTGAGAGGGTGGTGAAGTTTGTACTAAACCTGTCTGCTAGAATGCTGGCAATATCAGTCGGTTCAGTGTATTTTGTGCCATTCTGCACTAACTCAGAACAGATCTGAGAGCTTCCGCTTAGGTTCTTGACATAGCTGAAGAACGCTTTGTGTTTATCTTTCAAGTCCTTGGCAATTGTTCTTTCGAAGCTAGCCTTGGATGATTTTATGAGGGATCGTAGTTTCTTGCTGATACTGATCAGGGATGTCTTTCCTTCTTGTAATTTTACTCTTTTATGTAATAGTTTCCTCCTTCTATTGTATAGCTTGTTTATGGCAGGGGTCCACCAGACTGGTTTCCTTTAATTGGAGGAGTGAGTCTTGGTTTTGCTTGGGATAGCACAATCCATGCATTCTTGCAGGTGCTCATAGAGTGCCTTTGTAAGGGATTCAGCAGCTTGGACAGCGTTGTCCTTTAGCATGGGGGCTGTGAACCTTTCCACCTCGGTCTTGAGTAACGTGAAGTTTGATTTTGAAAAGATTTTCACGGTGGTTTCCTTGATTTGGGGATGTGGATATCCAGAGTGGTTAGTCTATGGTCTGATCTAACCAGCAAGGGGTTGACCTCTGGTGTGGAACACCGGTCACCCATGTTGGTGATGACCAGGTCCAATATGTTGTCACCTCTGGTGGGGGTTTTGACCAGTTGATCCAAAGCGTTCGAGTTTATAAATTCTAGGAAGCTCTGGGCAAGGGAGTTAGTACTTGAGCAGTTCTCCCAGTTAATGTTTGGGTAATTGAAATCACCCAATATTAGGGTGTTTGGTAGGACCTTCAAATGTTTTCTTTGTCTCATCCCACTCTGTTACCTCCCCTGCTTGAGTTATTTGGTCCAAATATCTTGGTTCCTTTGGGAGGTTTCTCCAGTAAATTGCAGCCCCCTCTTGTCTATTTTCTGTACCACTACTTGCAGTCATCCCTATTGGCAAAACCTCCTTTCTCCATTCTTGTATTGGCTTAGTTCTTAGAATACTTTCTGCTGCTTTATGAATATAAATATGGTTGTTATTATTCTCCTTAAGGATCTGCATCCAAAATCCCACTCTCTCTAGTACCTGAGCTTCCACCTTGCTTTATCATCATCTCTTTTCCCTTTGAATTATAAATTTCTGCTTGTGTTATGTATATGAGCCTTAACTGCGTAACTCCAAAATATCCCTTCAATTCAGGTGAACCTAAACCCACTTGTTCTATTAGAAAGATCAACTTATCCCACTTAGCTCTTGCCCTCTTTCCCTCACAGATAAATTAATTCAATTCTTTATTAGTTATTGTCCACAACTTCTCCTCAGGTTGATAAAAGTATGCCTGACCAATATGCAAGACTAAAGGGACAAAAACATTTTCACTATTTGTATCTTACTATCCATATCATTAATAAGAACTTCCAGTTTCACAATGTTTGTATTACCTTTTGCTTAGTCTCTTCCCACATATCCTTAGTTGCCATAAGAGATGGCTTGTTAATCCATACTTCTGAATACTTCATCATATTGTGTCCCCATCGATATAGGTATTGCTGAACCAATTAATGTGTGGATACATTATTTACGGCTATAGCCTTTGTCTTATCTTTATTAATTTTATATCCTAAAAAGACCTGAAACTGTCTCAAAATGTTCCACAACAATGAGATATCCTTTTCTGGATTTATCGGGTACAAAATAATATCATCTGCAAATAAAGCCAACTTTTCTTAATTACCATACCAATTATACCCTTGTATTTCTGAGTCCCTTATTTTCTTTGCCAGTGGCTGTAAATGTAAAGCAAATAATAAAGGATAAAGAGGACATCCCTGCCTGGTTCTTCTCTTCAGACACAATGCATCTCAGAGGAACTCTGTCACTTTAATTATTGCCACTGATCCTTCATATATCCTTCTAATTATCTTTATTATTATATCAGGGAATGCAAATGCTTTCAATGTCCTACTCAAAAATACCAGCTGACTTTGTCAAGTACTTTGTCTACATCAAGACCAACCAACAACAGAGGTATTTTTTTACATTCTGCTTCTGTCTGGATCATCATAGTTCTATTAATGTTGTCAAATGTTTGCATCCCCTCCACAAAACCACACTGATCCATATCTATCAATTTTAGTAACACCTTTGCCATTCTGATATTATTAGTCTTAAAATGTAACTTTATAAGCCCCTATAAATTAATATTCTGAAATTCTACTTCCATAAATCTTTCTCTTCCTTCTTTAGTCACTTATTAAACTCTTTCTTCTTCATCTTTTCAAACTTTCATATAATACTGTTTTGCATTGTTTTTTCATACCATTCTTTCCGATTTTCTCCATTATATTCAATTTTATAACCCATTTTTATCAAATCATAATATCCTTTTACTTCTTCATCAAACTCCTTTCTTTTAACTCTTAATATCTCCATATTCCCCCACATAATTTTACCCAAACAATCAGATTTACCCTGATCTTACTCAAAATCCAGAACATATTTAAAGAAGCCAAATACAGTAAAGAATTCTTTAAAATAATTTTCCTTCTTCCTCCCTGCAATACAACACCCCTTTTTAACAGGGTTTAACTGTGAACCCCATATACAAAATCAGTTCCAACAAAACTTTCTCTAGACCTATAAGAAAAACATATGCACCCCCACATATCCAAACTTCCCCAAAATATAAGTATGAATTACATATACTTTTTTTAAAAAGTTAAACTCAAAACCTCTCCACCTATTAAATGTAATTCTAGTCTGATTTAACATATTAGTCCACATTCCTCTACATTTTTTCCCTAACAAATGTTATACCTAACACTTTAAACTCTGAATTAGAAAAATAATCATGTGCATTCCTACTAATATCACCAGAATCTTTACATTTTTTCTTTATTTATATTCAGTCCTACTTTCTCAATGCTCGTTATTATATTTCACATTGCTTCTTTAATCCACTCAGATCCTTCCCAATTATTACATCATCTGCATATTGTAAATAATCAGAATTTTAATATTTTGACCAAAAAAATACACTGCCTTCTTTAACAGACCTTTCTGTCTTAGTTACTATTGCATTCATTCTTAATGAAAACAAAATGCTACTAAATGCACATCTGTGATTAACTTCTCTTTTAACATATATTTCTTGACTAAACCATCCATTAACTTAAATCCTGTTCCAAGAATTATTATATACTGACTCAATTTAATTTGTTAAACTACAATGAAAATCATATTCTTTTAATATTTCAAATATTTTTATGACAGATTCTATCATAATCTTTTTCTAAGTCACATAAAATAACTTCAGCATCATTTTTATCATTCAAGATACTTCTTATAACTTATTTTACTATAAGTAATGAATCTTTATAGTTGCTTCCTACAATTCCATATACTTCTTCTTCCATTAACTTATTAGTAATTTTATTCAATCTTACTTGATTTATTCTCATCAATATCTTATCTACAATCTGATGTTGTCAATTTTCATTCATTCCTCAACAAGTGAGTTTGGAGCTGACCCTTGGATCGGACTCATGGATACTGAAAACCTCTCAAGCTCCTCCTATACCCATAATGTCCTAGCCCCCTACCATACCTCAGATCTCGTTTGCCACCTTTGCCTACGGACATGGTCACCGTTAGCACCTGACCCTTAGTATGGTATTTGTGAGTGAAACTGGATTTTATATTTTATTGTCTTTTTCTAGATATATTATACATTCTTCCCTTATCCTTCATATATATTTTTTGGTGCATTCTTTGTTATCCATTGCTGGTAATTTTTTCTTTCTTATACCCTTGTGGTAATTTCTTTAATTACCATTGTTGGTAATCTCTTTTTCACTTTCTTTCTTTCGTCTTTAAAAATAAATACAAAAATAAATAAACTAATTCTAAAAGGTTTATTACCAACTGTTTTTGTAGAATTTATCTGGAGCTGAAACATCAAAAAAGTTGGACAAGAAGGTGTCCAGAAAGCATACATCGGACCCTTTGAGATCCTCCATTCCAAGCTCTGACCCTACTCTTGAACTTTCAAAGTGTCTACGTGATCAGATCCAGGTTTGTCAGATCTGAAGACTAAATCCTCAGATCCAACAAATTCGGATAACAGATCCATATCATCAGATCCAACTAACTCAAAGCCAAAAAAGCTCCCTAGAACCCAATATTCGTCATCTCTAGAGCCTGTTTCTTCCCATCTACCATAGCCCTTCCTAGAGAAATGCCATTATTCTAGGACCCCTTCAGTGGCCTCTTCTTCTTCTTCTTCCAGGAGCCTGACAGAAGCAGATATAGAGAGAATGGTGAGGAAATTTCTCTCAGCACAAATTCAGATGGAAATTCACCCTGCTCCTACCCCATTGGGTCCGGAGACCTTCACCAGTACTACTCCATCTATTTTGGCTTCTTCTCAGATCTGACCTTCAACTTCAGAGTTCCTGGATGTCAGACTTCCAGAACCATCCATGTTGGATCCAAAGATTGTTGTATCTACTGCTGCGATACCTTCTCTGAGTGGACCGGCTCCGAGCATGTTGGAGCCGATTGACTCTCATAGCCATAGCAATGTTGCCTGGTCCAAGGTGTTGGAGTTGACTCCAAAGCTGTCAGAGCCATCTCTGCCCATCAGTGCCTCCACTTTGGACAGCTCCATCCTCTGCCTTGGTATTTGGTATCAGAGGGAGGCGATGGTCCGGAAGCACATCTTCTCAGAACTGTCTTCCTCCTTCTCCCTGGGGCATTCTGACTTTGAGATAGTGGAGAGAGTGTTCTCTACCTCTAGAGAAAGGATGATGCCTCCCTCTTGGATGCATCTTTCCAATCTCATATGTCTTTGTGCCTTGAACCTCAACATTCTACTCCACAGGGACAGCCAGCCCAAAGTCTGCAGACTACTCAGCAAGGCATACTCATATCTTCTAATACTTGGGAGCATTCTGCCACAGAAGTCCCTAGGAAAAGAAAGTGCAAGAGGAGGCACTTAGATTCTCCTCAAGAGTTGGTCAGGGAAGATACGGAAGGGTGCCTAAGATCACTACCCAATGTCTCCTTTGGAGACATCCTGGGGATCCTCAAGCAAAGAGGTGGTTGGTCTATTGATAACCCTTCCAAGAGGAATCAGTATTCCTGGAAGCCTTTGGGTCTGGCCCATCTACCTCCTGGGTGACTCTGCCTACAAATGAGCTCATTGAATTGATCTCTTAAGTGGTCGTGGAAGGAACCCGAGTCTGATGAGCTAATCCCGAAGAGACCAGGCAGGATTCTGGCCCCACCAAAAGGAAGAGAATTTTGGAGTAAAAGAGTACCAGTAGATGGCATGTTCATAGCGGTAGCCACAAAGAAGGAACTTGTGGAAGAGAGTTCATCTGTCCATCACCCAAACAGTCATGCAGGTAGTTGGACAGATTTGGGAAGGGTGTATATGTTTCAGTAAGTTTTGCATTCAGGTCACTGAATTATTTGGCACACTTCACCAGAGTTCAGAGGGATTTGATTAAAGAACTATCCAAATCTCTCTCTCTCTCACTCTCTCTCTCTCTCTCTCTCACCATTACTTCTGAGGCAGAGACCTCTGCTGCCTCACAGCTGGCTACCCTACAATCCATTTCCAATTTGTCCATGAGGCTCTCTTCACATGCAGCTGAAGGAATCTCAAGGGTGGCAGGTTCAGGAATTTTGATTAGGAGACCTGCTTGAATGCACCTGTTTGATTTTATGGAGCCCTTCAAGTCCTCCTTCATCAATGCTTCCTTTGACAGAAGCTCTTTGTTTGGCCCCAGAGTTAAAATACACACTGTCCAGGTGTGAGCAAGATGGTAAGACCCTGTTTGCAGTGGGAATACATTTTCTGCCTCCTCAAAGAACATTTTCGAGAAATCAATGAGGTGGTTGAAAAATGGGGTTGAGAAAATCCCAGGTTCCTGTCCATGATACACGTGGAGATAGTTTCCCCAGGGGCAATTAGCTTGATTGATTCTAATGGAAGACGCCACCCACATGGCAGAGGAGGCCTGCAGAATCAAGGATCTAGGGACACTTTCTCTAACTGATCCTACCAGTGCTCCTGAAAGGAGGCCTGATTGTCCACCTCTGGAGACAGTTGGGGGTCATCTATCTCTGCACTAGGCAGCCTGGCTAGACATTATAAAAGATACATGGTTGCAGAGAATTATTTCCAGAGGTTATATAATACTACCATCCCCTTTAACAGTAAACCAAATTCCCGATGTTTCACCCAGTCAGAGGAAAGCAGCAACACTAGAAATAAGAAAGCTGCTAGAATAAATAGTAATCCAAGAGGTCCCCCCAGACCAGAAAGAGTCCAGAACTTACTCAAGATTCATTTTAGTGCCAAAGAATACAGGGGACTGGAGACCAATTTTGGATCTCATCAATCTGAACAAATTGTTTCAGTACACAAAGTTCCAGATAGTCATGGTTTAGTTCATTTTGCCTTTCCTGCACAAGGACAACTGGATGTGCTCAATAAAACTTCAGGATGTGCATTGTCATATAAAAATGAACAGATAGTCCAGAAGATACCTATGCTTCCAGCTGACCAGTCATTACCAATTCAGAGCTCTGCCCTTTAGTCTCACCACTGCCCCCAGAGTGTTCGTCAAATGCATGACAGTAGTAGTAGCTGACTTGAGATTGCAGGGATTCTGGGTGTTTCTGTACATGGACAACTGGCTCACAACTGCTCTGACCAGGCATCATCTGATAAAAGCATGAGATTATGTACTCCATCTTTGCTCTCATCTAGGAATTACCAACAATCACAACAAAACTCAACTAGGACCATCTCAAATATTAGAGTTCATAGGGGCCTTGTTCAATTTGGTATCAGTGACAGCCTCCCTTCCCTTACCAAGGGTACAAGCTATTCATTGTCAAGTCAGAAAGATAATCCAAAATTCTTCTCTATTAGCTTAATTGATTCTACAAGCCTTGGGATTAATGTCTTCTGCAACAGTTCTGGTTCTGTTACCTGCCTTTGAGCTCTAGGAATTGGTTTCTCATATTATGATTATGTCTAAGTTTCTAATAAGCAAAAAGGTCATCAAACAAGATCTGAGGTATGGTAGGGGACTAGGTCATTATGCGTAAACGAGAAGTTTGAGGGTTTTCAGTATTCACAAGCTGTAAAAAGCGGCTGAGTTGGATCTGAAGGTCGGATCTGAACCCAGTTGTTGAGGAAAAATGAAAGTGGATAATGCAGATGGAATGTTATCATGAGTACAAAAATTCTTTTTATTCAGCATTAATTGTTCTCCTATTTTTAGCATTGTTATCATCATTTTTATATATTATCTTAATTACTCTTCATGTGCTCCTTGGTCTTTAATACTTTTCCTTAGCCAATAATTAAATACTTTCAGCAACATTATGTTCTTTTTGTCATTCATTCCTTATAAAAAAACATATGATCCAATGTTGTCTAATTTTATCTGATTCAACATATGAGTTGTCGAATCTGATCACATCGACCTTGGCACCATCTCTAAAGCTTCATGGATCCAGGACTCTGACTCCTCTCTTACCCATAATTCCCTCTACTCCACCTTAGTACCTCAGATTTCATTTGCCATATGAAGAACTCAGATGTGTTCTGTGAGGGCTCTCTGTTAAGTGTATCCTTTTATTGCAATAGCCTTTTTTTCTCTGCATCTCCTCTCCTACCAAGAGACTTGTCTCTCCAGCATTAGATATTTAATTTTTCCTACTGTTCTTTTTCTACAGTTTATATATATATATATATATATATATATATATATATATATATATATATATATGTTTTTTGTTGCTCATAGATAGTAGCCGCTAGTGATTGCTAGATGACTGTAGTATAGAGTGTGTGCTTGTTCTTTTACTTGTGGTCTATAAATAAGGTATAGTTAGGCACTTTATTTCATATTTCTTTAGGGTACCTTTCCTACCTAGTAAAATACTGGGCTTTGATTATGCAAGCTGGTTGTGTTATTCCTTTTTCTTTTCCAATATGTCAGGCAGTCAAGGATTTAAAAAGTGTACTGAAGGCAAGCACAAAATCCCCCCTTAAGACCCGCATTCACTTCTCAAGACTTATTGTGAGGTCTGCGTCTCTTTTGGTGGTAGAGTACTGCAAACATGAAGGGAACAGTTTATAGTCAAAGTTCTTCTCCCTCCACAGACAGCTGGTTCTTCTTCATCCACTGCTGCCTCCCCAACCAAAAAAGCAGGACAAATAAAAACCAAGGACAAAGACAAACAGAAAGAAAAATCTGACAAAAAAAGACTAAAAAAAAAAAAGAAAGTAGACAAAGAAAAGTCAGAAAAGAGTAGGAAACTATCTCCAGACCCTGTACTTTTGGTTGGTAGCATCCTTCACCCTCAGCAAGTTAATTCTACAACATTTAGGTCTAATGGCCTCCACAATCTTAATGGGTCTACTAGTCAAGTTCTACAAGAGGGTACTCCAATGGACACTTTCTGTACAATGGTCTCAAAACATTTACCCATTACATACCAACATTTGCATTACACAAATATACAGAGATCATATCAGCTGGTGAATAAAATATCCGTTGGTGATGAAAGGTTGTCTTCTTCACACAGACCCACCATTGGCTATCATAACCATGGTTGCCTCTCTTCTGGGTGGGGGTGCATTTTGAAGGGAGAGTGGTCCGGCCTTCTTGGTCACATCTAGAGGTCCATCTTTACATCAGTGTCTTGGAGATGAGAGTAGTCTTCCTATCTTTGCAGGTATTTCAGGATGTTCTCCCCAAGGGTGTAATTTCCATGCAGTTGGACAGCATGACAGTAGTCTGGTACATCAACAAACAGGAAGGAATCCATTCATACCCCCTGTGTTGGAAAACCAATAGTATGGCAATGGATGATGTATTTGCAACAATTTCAGATAGGAATGCACATCCCAGTGGCATCCATTGTATTAGCAGACAAGTTGAGCAGAACTTATCTTAATGCCTTATGAGTGGTCCCTTAATCCAACAGTTGCAGCTTTGGTTTTCTTTTACTGGGGTCAGCCTTGCTGCAGTCTCTTTGCTTTCCATCTGAACAATAAGTGCAGCAGTTACTTTGTCCTGATCCTTCCACAGAGACAGTCACTGAGGGACAATCCAGTCCACAATTGTGCCCTTGGTCTCATTTATGCATTTTCCCATTGCTCCTAATGAACAGATTCATCTACAAAGCAAGAAAATACAAGACCAGACTGATCCTCATTGTCCCCTTCTGACCCTGACAAACATGTTTCCCTTTCCTGTGGCCTCTACTAGAACATCCTGCATGGATTTTGGATCAGTATCCAAATCTCTTGACTCACCTGGCCAGATTGCCTCCTCCAAACCAGAAATCCATGAAACTAACTGCTTTGTTCCTTCAGTTCTGACTTTGGCCAGAGATGCCAGGCTTCCTATATCATTTGTTCAGATTAGTTCAGCCTCCCAGAAACAATCCACAGAAAAGGTTTATCAGACCTCTATCAAACTATGGAATGACTTCATTGTTGAATGAGATATTGTTGAACCCATATCATCGACAGTGCACTCAGTCAAACTATTTTGACTGAGGTAGTGTTATGGTGGTGGTCAGGAAATTTGCCCTTTTCCCCACTGTGGTACGATCTCCAAGTTGGTATATATAATTAGCAGAGGATATGGGGGGTGCAGGAGGGATTGCCCCCCTGGAAAAACAGTTTTTGTGGTGTGTTTGTGTTAATTTTTTTTGACAGACTGCATTGTCAATGATATGGGTTTGACAATATCACATCCAACAATGTGTCCATTTGATTATTTGATAGGGACCCAGGTTTATCATAGCAAATGGAAAAGGTTTTTCATCTGGGCTATGTCAAAAAGAGTAGACCTTTTTCTGCTCCTGTCCCTTCCATACTGGAGTTTTGTCTGAGCTTTTCCATAGTGGTTCCAGTTTCTCCACTATCAAAGTAAAAATGGCTGCATTTTCAAATCTCCACATAGCTCAGAATGATATCTCCACACCACCACTAAAAGTCTCTAAAGCATTTTTAAGGGTAATGTCCCTTCTATATCCACCAGTCAGGGATCCAGTCCCTCAATGGGATATTACTATTTTGCAAACTCCCTTTGATCCAGCAGCATCAGCAGATTTGACATTCCTGTCTTGGAAGACAATTTTTCTTGTGGCTATTACACTGGCCAGATGAATTTCAGAGTTACAGGCCCTTTCTTGCAAACCCTCTTACCTGGTTTTCCACAAAGACAGAGTTTCCTTAAAGACTAATGCATCTTTCCTTCCTAAGGTGGCATCTGAAGCAAATTTAAACCAATCCATCAACCTGCCACTTTTTTCCCAGATTACCTAAAAAAGTTGAATCTACTCTGGATATGTTGGATGTTCATCATCAACTCAGTTTTTATCTCCATAGAACAAAACACCTCAGAAAATCTGACCAATTGTTCATTGCCTTTTCTAGACCTAAACTGGGCAAAGCAATTTCTAAGGTTACTCTTTCAAGATGGTAATTTGATTGTATTTTCCTTGTATGCACTAAAAAGGGTCTATCCCTGCAAATGAAGTTCAAAGCTCATTCCAAAAGAGCAGTAGCTACTTTAACATGTCTTATGACAACACTTCCCATTGATGTTATTTGTGCTTCTGCAACCTGGTCAGTAGTTCACACCTTTGTGCCTCATTAAAAATTGGATGTACAATCAAGATCATGTTCACCCTTTGGTTCCACCATTCTCAGAAATGTCCTCCCTTGATACCACCTTGGTCATAACAGCTTGGAAATCTGTCCCATCTGTTGAAGTGGATGAAAATAGACAACATCAGATACGAAATGTCCTAGATATTCCCTGACAAGTTAGTAAATAACCTTAAAAGCGTTATTATTTCAATAAACTTTATAGTTGGTGGGGCAAACTCAATCTGAGGTATTAAGGTAGAGCAGAGGGAATTGTGGGTAGAGGAGAAGTCAGAAACCTGGACCTGTGGACCTTCAGAGATGGTGCCGATGTTGGATCCGATCGGATCCGACAACCCACGTCTTGAACCAGATGAAAATCAGAAGCACTTCTAATCCAGGCATTTTTTGATTCTCTTCAAAACACTATCCAGTTCTTCCATTTCTGTTTTTTTTTTTTTTTTTTTTTACTTATTTCATCATTCTTCTCTTTTTAACCTTTTTTATATAGGAAAAATCTCCCTGTTCCATATTTATTTCACTATACATTTCTCTATTTCCCACATAATTTCCTACATATATACTTTTTTCTTTTCCATCTTCTCCAATCAAGTAATCGATTTTTCCATTTTTTCTTTTAACTTTTTTTCCTAAAAAGGAAAAACTTCATTGATATTATCTAACATCTATATTTAACACATTCTCTTTATATATCCACTTTCTCTTATCTTTCTTTCCTTCTCTACTTCTTTCAAATTTCTCTCATAATCTTTAACAAACATATTATATTTTTCTTCCAAAAACTTTTTTTTTCAATTTTAATGAATATTTCCTTATATTCAATTTTGAACTGTAGCCAGCATTTTTTCATATTCTCATAGAAATTATCCATATTATAATAATCATCCCATAATGCTTCCATATTTTTTCATATAACTCCTAGTTTGACCCTCATCCACTAAAACATTCAATCATATCCCTTCTTCTGTATATTTTTCTCTGTTTGTTATTTTGATTCTTTATATAAGTGATCCGAAAAATACACTTTTGTTTTAACATTTCTTTTTTCAAACCATCAAAATAAATAAAATAATCTTTTTCTATTTATATATATAATTATTTGGGAGGGCAGGTTAAGGAGAAGGGAAGTCTGAATGAAGGGGTCAAAGCTAGAATCAGAGGGGTGCAGCCAACTGACATAGAGTGTCATGTGTAGTCTATGACAGAAGAATGCCAAAGAAGCTGAAAAGTAAGGTGTACAAGACAGTGGTGTGACCAGTACTACTGTATGGTACAGAGACCTGGGCAGTAAAGGCAGAAAAGTTGAAGAAGCAGGAGGTGATGGAAATGAAGTGCCTGAGAAGGGTGGTATGATGCATACTGTGGGGCAGATGAAGAAATGAGGACATAAGAGCAGAAGCCAAAGTAGGTGCAATTGCAGAAAAGATCAAAGAGAACAGATAACAGTGGTTTGGACACGTGCAGAAAAGCAGAAGACAGTCTGGTGAAGAAGATTTGGGACAGACAGGAAGAAGATAAAAGGAAGCAAGGATATCCAGCAAAGAGGTGGATGGATTGTGTGAAAGAAGATGTGTGACAGGCATGAGTGTTGAAGAAGGCAGGAGTGTGGCACTGAATCGAGAGTTGGCAACAGTTAACACAATACCCCGACCCCATGTAGAAAAAAATGGAAAAGGGGGCTGATGATGATGAACCGTAGTGATTAAAAACATAAATATGTTTTATATATATATATATATATATATATATATATATATATATATATATATATATCTACTGTTAAACACTGAAAATCCCAAAGGGCCAATTTCCTAGGCCAATTAAACACCTGTCTAATGTGGGGAAATATGCCCTATTCTCCACAGTAGTACGATCCCGGAGTTGGTATATATAGTTAGCAGGGGTGTGGGGGGATTGACTTTATCAGATCGAAAACTGAAAATGCCGAAATTCATTATACTGAGACGACAATCCCAAAGTTTTAAAACACTGACAGTTTAGATAGTCAACTATTATACGACTGAAACACTAAAATGCCGACTTTCAAAACATCAAATTGCAACTTGAGGACGTACATCTATCTCCCTTCACCAGTGATTTTTTTGTAATAAAAATAAAACTAAATAAATCCATTAATACTGACTGTTTCTTCATCAATGAACTACAGGATCTTTGGCAGTACGGTACGTGTGATACCCACCATGTGCAGTAGCAATACTCTCCTAGATAATGGCCACCACACAACACTTTCGGAATGAAATGGATTTTTTTGACATTTTTGCAGGGGGACTGCATCCCCATACCCCCTACAAATATATACCAACTCTGAGATCACACTACATTGAGGAAAAGGGTACAGACAATTCACATGTACAAATTCACCTTCTGCTACTAAATCAGTGGCAGCTCTACATTTACATATATCCGAATATTTATACTTACAAGCCCAATGGTAAATATAGCCATCCTTAACCAGAACTTGCTTTCCTTTTTGTGAACATATTGTAGATTAACATTGCCAATACTACTGGGAACATCATACGACACATCAGACATGTTTTCTTTCCTTAGTTAGTACAACCATTTAAAGAGACATAGCTGTATGTATACAAGCTTACATAGTACTTCTTGCATTATAGTTGATAATCTAAATGTCAGTATTTTGAGGTTTTAGCATTATCAAAGTCAGTATTTTGAGATTTCAGTATTTTGAACAGTTGGGATTGTGGTCTTGGTATAATGAATTTAGACATTTTCAGTTTTTGATCTTATAAAGTAGAACTGTGGGGGGCATAGCCCCCCATCTAGGTGGGTTTTATGGGTTCCTATTGCGTTATCGAATTGCTGAAACTTCAAATCTGAAAACATCTAACACAAATATTCAAAGTTTCAGCAATCCGAATTAAAAAAAACAAAAACAGCTCAAGAACTGTAGTGCAATCTCAGAGTTGGTATATTTAAAGAGCAGGGTGTGTGGGCGTGCAGGGGGGCTTGCTCCCCTGCTTATGACAGTTACTTTCTGTCCGTTGTTTTTTTTGTGTGTGTGTGTGTGTGTGTGTGTGTGTGTGTGTGTGTGTGTGTGTGTGTGTGTGTGTGTGTTCGAAATTATAAAACTTCGAACATACAAGTTTGATCTTGTGGTGTTCGAAATTTTATACTTTCAATCACATAATAGGAACCTGGGTTTTATGTAGTCCAGTATGTTTACATTAAGTTCTGGGCAAGTGTTTACTTGCCCTGAGAAAAATCAGCCTTTCTGGATTTTCAGTATTTGTTATTTTCGTTTCTGGAAAATAACGTTTGGTGTTGTGTGTATTGAAATATAAAAGTAGATCCATATATATAAAACTCCTTTTTTGTCCCAAAACTATCTATTGTTTTAACATACTTCTCAGTCTTACCAGTTTCCTTCCTTAAATTTCAGTTTAAGTCTCCTACAATAATAATATTTAACTAAAGTAAAACAAAGTTTTTAAGTTACTAAAATAACTCGTCTCTTTTGTTTCCTTAAGTCAAAGCATATATTCCAGTTAATCTTCACATTTTATCCATGCCCTTGATATCACATATCATTGCTCTTCCTTGGCGCAGTATTATTACATATAATATTTTAATTGTTCTATTTTTAAATAATATAGCTACTCCTGAACCAACATCCTCACCAAAACTTCATCTCATTTCAACCCCACATTACTTCAACCTGTTTTTTTGTTCTTTCATTCAAAACTATAATATCCTGCAAACATACATCACATTTTTGCATTTGACACCATTCTAAAATAAAGTATTTTTTTTAATTTATCAAACTAGTAACATTCAGTGATATAATTTTTTATAGCAGCCTTTTCCTTTTTTGAAAGTTGTGCTAGTATTTTCTTCTGTCTTTAACTGTCTTTCCTGCTGGTCCCTTATTGTCCTCCTTTTCACTCTCTTCCACCTCCCTATCTTCTATATTCAGAAATAATTCAAATTGATTTTGTATTTCAATGAATGTGAAGTTCCTCTTCATAAAGCTCCTTTTTCACAATTCTCTTTTATCATTTTGTACCATTTTCTCAACTAAATTCACATTCTCTTCTACTATTTGTTCACAGTCAAATCAATAATGTTCAGTACTGCCATACTTTTCACATATTTTTTACAATTATTTGTAATGTGACCCTTCTCACCACATTGATGACATTTTATTTTGCTACATACCCCTATTAAATGAGTCCCTGCTCCACAGTGAAAGCACATTTTCAGTTGTCTCCAATATATTTAACATTGTTTTTCCATTTACATTGATAACTCATGATAAATGCACAATTACACCATTTTTTGCATTTAAACAAAGATTCAATTGCCATCCCCATTCCAAAGTTTTGTATCATCAAAAATATTTTCCCCTTCAAATATAACTTTACATTTATCCATTAAAATTTTTTTAAGTTCATGAGCAGTCACCTCTGTTATTCTAAATTGCACCTTAACTTTCTGTCTTAGTAAATCATTTATTCCTTTAATAAATTTATTCCATGGTTCACAGTCTTTTTTCTCATCAAAAGTGACAACAAACTTTTCAGCTTTTTCATATTCCTCAAAAATAATTTCACAAAATGTCTCCAGTCCAATATTTATAAAGGCCCTTACATCGTCTGGCTTTACCCCCAAATGAACAACAATGTTGTCCCAAACATAACACCTGTCTATAGGAGCATCTCCTTTACCTTCAGTATAAACAATTAAATGTTTATTATTCAAAGTCATACCTTTATTGTTATTTTTTTGTTTCTGCTCAGACACTACAACAGCATATGATTTAGTAATATGCCAGCTCTTTTCTTCAGTATTCACCCTTGATTCATCCTTAACCATTTTCCCCTTCTTTTCTACTATCTAATTCCTCGGCAAAACATTTTTGTAAACTTTTCTGCCCAGGAAATAACATTTCCATCTTCAAGGTTTACCTCATTCAACATATTCGCCAGTGTCTGCATTTTCAAACCTCCTTCATTAATCTTCACAACTTCAAAATGTGGTATCTCCCTATCCACACTATTTGTAAAATCTACATTACTTTCAAACAAAATGTGTAACACATCTTCAACGATATCATCTCCTCTTCCTACGTATCAATGCCACTTCCACATTCTGACATTTGTCCCTCAAAAATTTCCTCCACCTCCATCCTCTTTCTCTGATCTCTGCAATGGAGAAAGGTATAGGGGATGTCTCTCGATGCCCTGGCCAATTCCCCCCTAGTAGTATAAATATCACATTAGCTATCCTCTGAAAAGAAGATACTATTCTAATGGGGCTAACCTTATCAACAAACAACAAATACGTAAATAAAATAAAATAAATAAATGGTGATTGAAGGAGAGGGAGACATTTACCCAGGTGCCCAAGTGCCTGATCACAGACTCACTGGAGAGTGGGGTTGCATCAATAAAGTAGGTGGTTGTAATTTATTGTTTTCCAAAGGAGAAGATACTGCATTTCTTAGCATTTCATTTGAGTCCTTTTTCAGTGCTCCAGAAGTTAATGGGTAAAATTCCATCTGCAGTGTTCTAGTATCATTGGTTGATTAACTTCTACATCTAGCTTGCAATCAACTTAGTCAACCAGAGATTCTCATTATCAGTGACTAGGTCAGAGCAATAAGTGACAAAAAGGAGGGGGTCTAGTATGTTACTGTCAGTGACTCTGAAAACATGTGTTCTGTCCTTGAACAGTTTATAATGGGTCTATGTCACATCATTGAATACGTGAATATCAAACACTCACATCACTGAATATTCACGTACTCGAAGTTTGTGAAATTTTTTTGCGGTAGAGTGAAGATTGGGATTTTTGCCTTTTCCTCATTGTAGTCCGATCTCGGAGTAGGAATATATATTTATCAGTGGGTGTAGGGGGGGCACAGCCACGCACAATACCATTTTCGATTACGTGAATATTCGCTGATGTAAGCGTTGGATATTCACATATTCAATGATGTGATATAGATGCTATAATGCCTCAGTATTGAAATGTCAGGAAAAAAAGGCTGAAAACACACAGGAGAAGAGTGAATCTTGAAAATTTCTCTTCTCCTTTAAACTTCTTTTTGCTGAGGGCAAGCCCCCTATGCATCCTAAACTTATACATACACACACACAGACACACACACACATATATATATATATATATATATATATTTATATATATATATATATATATATATATATATATATATATATATATATATATATATATATATTTATATATATATATATATATATATATATATATATATATAGATAGACAGAGAGATAGATATAGATATAGATATAAGATATAGATATATCAACTCTGAGATTGCCATACCTTGGAGAAAATTAAATATTCCGAGAAATGGCATCTTGGACATTCAGTCTCCACATTTCAGGACTAACTGTAGCAGGTCCTGAAATTTCACATAGTTACCATTTGTAATCCATTTTTCCATATAGGGTTCAATGTTTAAGGTCATTAGCTTATTAACAATCCTGTCATGTGGTATGGTGTCAAATGTCTTTGCCAAATACATGTAGGCAGCATGAACAGTTTGACCAATATCCACCGTGTGACCTTTTCAAAGATGCACACAAGATTTATCAGGCACTATCTACTTTTAACAAATCCAAACTGTTGCATTTGAGCCAGATCAAATCTTAATATCCTGGTTTATGAGATCAGAGATTATGCATTCCATGGCTTTACAGACAAGACTAGTTAGGCTAATGGGTCTGCAGTTTCTCAGGTCAGTGGTGGGGCTACCCCTACACAGGGGCATCATCACTGCAGTGTACCATGAGCCAAGAACATGCCCTGTGGCAAGGAGGGACTCAGCAAGTGCGTGCTTGACAATATTTATTTGACAGCCTAGTATATTGTCAGTAACCACTGAAGAGGTGTCTTGATCTTGGGGAGTGCTTTAAGGATATGATTCTTGGAAGTGGATGGGGAAAGTGACTCAGGAATGTTTGGAGTGGGGATGATAGTTTCAGGGGAGAAATTTGCAGCAAATGTATTTGTTAGTATGTTGGCAATGTCTTTAGGATTTGAATAGGAAGTACCATTACAGATATAGCCAAAGCAGTAATGTGAATTATTCCTTAGTTTTCAAATATAGCTAATAATTATCCTTAGCCTCATAAGCTAGCATACGTTGACAAGATGCTTTGCATGTCTTTATAGTTACCTTCAGTTTCTTGGTGAGGCATTTTATATTGTCTTTGTGATAGGAAGTTTTCACCTTACAAGGTAATGTATGCAGTTTCTTCCTTCTGTTGTATAATTTGTTAATGTCTACTGACCACTGGGATGGTTGTTGTTGAATGTGCAGGTGTATTTGGTTCTGGTAGGTCATTGAGAATAAAGATCCTTGGTGTAGGTGGCTGTATATCCCAAACCCTCAGTGGGGTCAACATGGTTATTTTGAGATTTCATTGCACAATTATGAAAAGTTAGCTCTTTTAAGGTCTCTAAAGAGGATGGTGCTGGTTACCATGGGAATAGATGCTCTGATGGTAAATGTAAACAGTGTGTAGTTTGGCTAAATGAATGAGGAGCCAAAAAGAGTCAGGGAATATACCAGGGCACAGTTTTTGAAAGCTAGATCAATGATATTACCACTCCTGGTCGGATTTCATACAGAGGAACAAAGAAACATAGGAATAATACTAGGCAAGCAGTCACAGGGACCATAAGATATTTAGCTATATAACATTTAAGTAGACAAACTTAAAGGTTCTTGCAACCCTTGTCAAGCACTTGATACTGCTTACCTGCCAAAGCAAGCAGGGCCTCACATGATAAGCCTTGTATAAATTTGAGTCTGCCCATTAAGTCATCAAAAATAGCCTTAAAGGAAGTTAAATTAGTACTTTGTTGACTTGTAGTGGCAACTTATTCCAGTGACTGGGAACCTGTCTCTCCAAGTAGTGTTTGTTTTGGTGAAGGTTTAGGTCTCTAGTGCAAGTGTTTGTAAAGGCACTGATTTTACAAAGAAGTAGGAGTTGAAATAGAACTTGATCTTTCATAACTCAAAAAGCTAAACACAGGTCACCTCAGATTAGATGGTAGGCTACTGAGTATAACAAGACCCATGCTATTCTTTTGGGATAGTTGCGGGATTTAAAACCTTTAATTTTCGTGATTAAATATTTTTAGGGCCTTACCAGCTGAGCAATATTCTTGGATTTGTGTATAACAAAGGGGGCATCATATTCAGTGACAGGCCTGATAAGGGAAGAACACAGGCCTAGGATGACTTCATTAGCTCTTAAAGATATTCCCTTGTTAATTGACTAGGTTAGATAGAATGATTTCCTTAATGTGATGGAAGCATGATGACTGAATGAGAGAGAGTTGGTTAAGACTTTGATTTCCATTGCCTAGTTATTGCTTTATTGCAAGTTACTAGAATTAAGTTTAACAAGGCCTTACTATCTCTTGCCAATTCAGACCCTATGTCCAGCTCAAAAGGATCATTTTCTTAGTTACACCCATTTGCTCCCCCAATATTTCTGACAGAATACTCTGTAGGGGATTTTTAAAATCTGCCAACTCATTACACTTCCAGAACACATGTTCACAGTTGCCTCTTTTCCCCATCAAACCTCCAACATTTGCCATCTACCTGAGGAAAAATTATTTGCAGTCTACTTTGGGTATAAAATATCTGTGCAAACACTTCCAAGCAAAAATCCTAAACCTTCTAGACTTTGTTGCCTACTTGGGAGCCATACATATGTCCTTCCATTGTTCCCAAGTCTCTCTTTCCTATCTTTCCTAACCTCTTCTGACTGATTCTTACTATTATTGTGCAATATTTTATATGCCTTATTTAATTATCCCTTTTTTAATAGCAGCTTTGGTTCTAGATTCTACTAAAAACTCTACCAGAGCTGGTCTTCCACTTAGGATTCCTCTACCACATTCTCTTTGCCTCTATTCTGTTGTCAATCCCTAGTAAGGAAAACAGTATCTAGCCTGCACTCCAAATGTCTTCTTGGCCTAGTCTCTGTACCTCATTATTCCTAAAAGCAAAATCTCCTTTCTTAACATTCTCGTGTTGGCTTAGTTCTTAGAAAACTTTCTGCTACTTTATGAATATAATGTTTGTTCAGTTTCTCTAAGTCTTTTGGCTTTCTAATACCATGATGAGAATGGAACCCATTCCTAAGTCAAAGTATGATTAAAGTTCATGAAATTAGTATTGTTTCAGTCTTTGAGGTTAGCCAAAAGTGCTCTTCATAGCACCAGAATGTGCTCAGAATTGACTCCTTTTGCGTTTCATACAGAGTTGCATGCATGCTAGCAAATCTAAATATGACTGTAAATTCTTTTTTTTTGAAACCCATTGCTACTGCTCCTATTGGAACTCTCAGGGTAACATTCTTCCACATTGCTCTCATTTCTGTCTGCAGATCTTGATATTTTATGACTCTGTGTCTCAGTACATGAGACACTGTAATCACTAAGTGTAGCAGTTTCAGTAATCAATCTTATGTCTTTTTTCATAGACTACTATATCTGGTTTTCTTGCATCTATTTTTTGAATTGCTAGTAATGGGTGATCCCATGTGATGTACACTTCATAATTATCTATAATGCTTTGTGGTTTATTGCTTCCAATGCTTTTCAGCTAATTCTATATTGTAATGTTTGCACAAATCCTAGTGCAGCAATCTTGGATCATTATTCTGATTTTCAGAATACAGGCTATCTGCCATGAGAATATCACACCTAGCAAGAAGGTGTGCAACTGTTTCCACATCTTGTTTACAGAGCCTATATTTGTTTGTTTCTCCCACATGTTCAATGGACTTTGTAAACCGAGTACATAGTCCACTCTTCTGTGCTGCCATTATTAATCTTTTACTCTTTGGTTTTAACTCATCTCTTCTTCACCATTCCTTTGTCAAATCCTGATCAACACGAGGTTGTTCCAGGAGATAAATCCACAGCAACCACAAAACAAAGGCCATTAATCACCGCAGAAAACCAGGTAAAATTTATTGTAAAATCACAAAATCAGGATCTCTGCAGCACCTTAGCTAAACAACCTGTCAAGAGTAGATACTTCCATCCACAAATCCTCAGTTTTTATGGCAGCACAGAAGAGTGGACTATGTACTCAGTTTACAAAGTCCATTGAAGTAACTACATAACAATCCAATTAAATAACAGATGTTGTGTAGTCCAATCTCACCTTCATTTTTACGTATGGGTTTGGAGCCAATCCTCAGCTCTGACTCGGCCAATTTATAAGCTCAAAGACTTCTGGTTGGCTTGTGGCTAAGCAGGTATCCCATAGTGCACCAGTACAAACTCCAGATCTCATTTGCCACGTCGACGAGTTCGGTTGTGCTTCTCTTGGCTCTGGCTAAGTGTTAACTTTTTTCTTGCTTACTTTTCTTAAAATCTTGTTCAGGTTATAATTAGTGCAGTACAATTGTTGTTGCATTAGTATTTGGTAGTGTAGGTTTACTAATTCTTAGGTAATTAGCTCCTTTGCACCTCTTGGTGCAAGCATTGGCCTTGGACCTGTTAGTGCGCTTTGTGGTATCCTTTGTACCAGTTTTAGATTTGTTGTTAGTGCTGATAGTTTATAACGTTAGCGTTTTCTAGTCTACAGTTTAGAGAGCAGTTTGGTTTTGACGGTTATCCGCTGGTGTTGATTCTTTACAGTGGTGGAGTTCGTTGTTCAAAACTCCAGTTTCAGCTTCCTCTGTTAATCCTTAGCAGAATAAGGGTTTTCTGTTTGTGTGAGTTTTGCTGGTCTGTTTAAGTTAGAAGACTTAGCTGGAGTTTGTTGTTCGAAACTCCAATTTCAGCTTCCTCTGTTAATCCTTAGCAGAATAAGGGTTTTCTGTGTGTGTGTGTGAGTTTTTGCTGGTCTGTTTAAGTTAGAAGACCTAGCTGTCCCTTTCCTTTCTGGACTAGGCCGTTTTAGTTAGAGGACCTAGTCCTCATGGTGTTTCTTCCTCCTTCAGGACTAGGCCCATTTAAGTTAAAGGACCTAGTCCTCCCCTTTACTTCTCTTCTCTTCTCTTTTCGTCTGTGTGTTATGTCTAAAGAGGTTAAGGAGCACAAGCCTTCGGGCTTCAAGAAATGCATGAAGTGCTCCCAAAAAATGTCACTGACGGATGGTCATGGTCTATGTGTCTATTGCTTAGGGGCCATCCATTTGCAAGAGACTTGCTTGTTTTGTCATGCCTTCTCCCCTAGAGTGTTACAGGAGAGGAGAAAGATTTAACACTTATTAGTCTTGATATAGGTTCAGCATTTGATTCAGTAAGTTGGGACTATCTGTTTACCTTACTGAAGTGCACAAATTTCTCTGATGCATTTGTAAATTTAATTGAGCATTTATACAAAGGAACGCTGGCTTATATTAAGGTAGGAACATATGTTTCACAAAAATACCCATTCTTAAAGGTACAAAGCAAGGATGTCCACTTTCTCCACTATTATTCACTTTAGTAATGGAGCCTTGGGCTAATTTGATTAGAAACAGTACTGACATAGAGGGTTTTGAAATAGAAGAAAATACAACATCAAAAATTCAACTTTTGCAGATGATGTTCTAATTACATCAGCAGGATCTAATTCTTCTATGCAGTCTTTATTTGATAAAATGATGAATTTTAAAAGTATTTCTGGTTTAATATTCAATGAAGAAAAACTAAAATACTACCAATATACACGAAAAAATACTCTCATTAGTGATTTTACTAAATATGTACACAACTCAGGTCAGATAACTTATTTAGGTATAATACTATCTAAAGATATTAAATCTATTATATATAATAACTATAATACCTGTTTTCTTAATATACAAAATCTTTTTAATACCTGGAATAATATGTTTTTTACTATGGAGGAGAGACTTACAATTATTAAAATGATAATATTCCCCAAGATTTTATACTTAATACAATCAATAATACTTTCACCTACAAAAACAACTATCAAGAAACTGAATACACTAATGTTAAATTTCTTATGGGCACCTAATAGACCTAGGATTGCATTAAAGAAACATACTAATAGCTGGTCTCAAGGGGGTATTTCTTTTCCAGACTTTAATTTATATATTATCTCTTCTATTATAAAAGTTATCACTTTATTAATAGATCGGTCATATGTCGCAAAATGGAAAGATTATTGGGAGCTAATTAGTATGCACTTCATGAAAATCTCCTTAACACATAAAAATATGATTATAAATAACTCCATGTTGTGGTTGCTAAAGGAATTTTGTACTTCACCTATTACACCTAAACATATGGTCTGTTACCCATTAAATATTATTATTAGTTATCGTAACTTTATATTCATGCACCCTAAGTATAGGGAATGGAATTTTATTGTATTCCTATAATTTATACTCAGGGTATGCTTATGTCATCTACTTCTGAAGGAGCTCATTTAGCTATAGATAATAATCTAAAGTACTGGTATCAGCTGATATCTGATAATAAAGTTAAAAATCTAGATTTCTTAAAACAAGAATTTGATCTAAGAGAAACTTGCTGGTTAGAGGTTCAGATCTTTAGACAACATCTCATTGATAGAATAGATCTAATGTCTATAACAGTTAAAGAATCTATTCCAAAACTGATTGATTACTTGATAATAAATTTACAGCATAAAGTTTCTGATAAAGGTAAACTTTCATATATACATAAAATTATCAGACAAGAAACTTTTACAATGTAGATTCATACTGGAATTATTTCACCTCTATTAATGGGGACCCACCAACTCAACAAGATAAACAATATATATTGGAATCTGCTTATAGAACTACATCTTCCATTGTCTGGAGACTTTATACATGGAAATTTTTACATAGATCTTTTTATACACCTTTGATGATGAATAAAATTAATAATAAAGATAATCTATGTAAGAGATGTAATGTAGAAATTAATGCTGACTGGGCTCATATGTTTTATGACTGTATGAAGTTGAAAGAATACTGGAAGTCAGTGAATTTTTGCAGGCTCTTTTTACAGATAATTTCATTATTTCTAAGTCTCTTATATTATTTAACACACCTGTACCGCAATGTGTGAAAAAGATTAAGCTTCCCTTGTTATGGTCTATCCTAGCAGTGGCTAGGAAAACCAGGTAAAATTTATTGTAAAATCACAAAATCAGGATCTCTGCAGCACCTTAGCTAAACAACCTGTCAAGAGTAGATACTTCCATCCACAAATCCTCAGTTTTTATGGCAGCACAGAAGAGTGGACTATGTACTCAGTTTACAAAGTCCATTGAAGTAACTACATAACAATCCAATTAAATAACAGATGTTGTGTAGTCCAATCTCACCTTCATTTTTACGTATGGGTTTGGAGCCAATCCTCAGCTCTGACTCGGCCAATTTATAAGCTCAAAGACTTCTGGTTGGCTTGTGGCTAAGCAGGTATCCCATAGTGCACCAGTACAAACTCCAGATCTCATTTGCCACGGCCGAGTTCGGTTGTGCTTCTCTTGGCTCTGGCTAAGTGTTAACTTTTTTCTTGCTTACTTTTCTTAAAATCTTGTTCAGGTTATAATTAGTGCAGTACAATTGTTGTTGCATTAGTATTTGGTAGTGTAGGTTTACTAATTCTTAGGTAATTAGCTCCTTTGCACCTCTTGGTGCAAGCATTGGCCTTGGACCTGTTAGTGCGCTTTGTGGTATCCTTTGTACCAGTTTTAGATTTGTTGTTAGTGCTGATAGTTTATAACGTTAGCGTTTTCTAGTCTACAGTTTCGTAGAGCAGTTTGGTTTTGACGGTTATCCGCTGGTGTTGATTCTTTACAGTGGTGGAGTTCGTTGTTCAAAACTCCAGTTTCAGCTTCCTCTGTTAATCCTTAGCAGAATAAGGGTTTTCTGTTTGTGTGAGTTTTTGCTGGTCTGTTTAAGTTAGAAGACTTAGCTGGAGTTTGTTGTTCGAAACTCCAATTTCAGCTTCCTCTGTTAATCCTTAGCAGAATAAGGGTTTTCTGTGTGTGTGTGTGAGTTTTTGCTGGTCTGTTTAAGTTAGAAGACCTAGCTGTCCCTTTCCTTTCTGGACTAGGCCGTTTTAGTTAGAGGACCTAGTCCTCATGGTGTTTCTTCCTCCTTCAGGACTAGGCCCATTTAAGTTAAAGGACCTAGTCCTCCCCTTTACTTCTCTTCTCTTCTCTTTTCGTCTGTGTGTTATGTCTAAAGAGGTTAAGGAGCACAAGCCTTCGGGCTTCAAGAAATGCATGAAGTGCTCCCAAAAAATGTCACTGACGGATGGTCATGGTCTATGTGTCTATTGCTTAGGGGCCATCCATTTGCAAGAGACTTGCTTGTTTTGTCATGCCTTCTCCCCTAGAGTGTTACAGGAGAGGAGGAACAAGCTAATTCTAAAGGGTCTTTTAAAGCCTGCCTTTGAGGAAGCCTTGTCTAGCTCTTCCTCTTCTTCTAAGTCCACTAAATCTGCTAAGTCTAAGACTTCAAAAAGACCTTTTCTGGCACTGGCCCATGTCCCGGAGCCACCTCCTAAAGTGGCAAAATCGGCCTCATCGGCTCCACTGTCTTCGAAGCCGACTGAGAGCAGCATTGTGGTGACAGGGTCGGATCCTAAATTGTCAGAGCTGACCACTGACTTTATGAAACCTGCTATACCTCCAAGATCAAGATCCCAGACTATGTCCTCCAGGTCTTCCAGGAGCCTTTCAAAAGTTGATGTGGAGAGGGTGGTCCTGAGACTACTGAAGTCGTCTGTTCTATCTAAATTGTTGTCGGCTCCAACCCAGTCGGTTCTGGAGCCTGTGGAATCCGTTATACCCTCGATTGTTATTCCTCCTCCGAGCCAAGCTGGTTTGTCGGAGTCATAGGGCTTGCTGCCATTGGTAGAACCCTTGCCTCCTGCTCTACTTGCAGTTGCTTTGGAGCCAACTTCTGCTCTGACACTTTCAGTGTCATCCGTTGTGTACAGGGGCCGAAGATCTCTGGTCAGTGCCGACAGGGAAGGTTGGAATCGGTCTTCTTTGGTTCCGAGTCTCCCTCTCGGCGCTTCAGCTAGGGTGGGTTCGGACCCTGCGTCTATCTTGGAGCCGATAGCTCTGATGCTGATGGCATCCTCAGTCTCTTCAGAGCGGGAGAGGTCCTCAGATTTGTAGAGGTCGGCATTCGAGATGATGAGGAGTGTGCTGTCCAACTCACCAGTTGCCACCAAGGGTACCATCACTCTCCCCCCTAGAGCACCCACTTCGGTCTCAGCCCCTACTCTCTCCGGAGACAGTAGAGACCCTCAGCCTCTGGTGGCCCCCACTCTTCCTTGACCTCCCTGGAATACCCTTCTGAGCAGCATCCCAGGAAGAAGACATGCAAGAGGAAGCATGTTGACTCCCAGGATGAGTCTTTGACATCTGACACTGACCTCGAGGAGTCGGAAGGGTCCCCCAAGTCGTCCTCTGATTATGTCTCCTTCATAGACATCCTGGAGATCCTTAAGCAGAGGGGTGGCTGGCCCACTGTCAACCCTTCTGATGAGGAGTTGGTGTGCCTGAAGGCTTTCGGGTCTCAACCTTCTGCCTCGTGGGTGTCTCCACCTTTTGACCAACTGATGGATTTAGTTAGCCGAAAGGTGTGGGATATTCCTGATGCCATGAAGCCAGCCCCTAGGAGACACAACAAGTTTCTTTCTGCCCCTCCAGATAAAGAATTTGTGTGCAAAGGTGTCCCTGTAGATGCCATGGTGGCGGGAGCAGCCACTAAGAAGGAGCTTGCTGAAACTTCTTTTTCTGTCCATCCACCGAATAAGGAGTCTCGACAGATGGACAGGTATGGGAAGTGTGTCTTCAGTTCAACTGCTTTTATTCTTCGATCATTGAACTATCTCACTCACTTCACGAGATTGCAGAGGGATCTCCTCAAGGAGTTAGGAGATTCTATACAGGGTACATGTACTGAGGGAGTCCCTGACAAGATTTCTGCTCAGTTGTCCACCTTAATTTCTATAGTTAACTCCTCCATGCAGCTTATTTCTTATGTGGCTGATGGAGCGAGTAGAGCAGTGGGTTCAGGAGTTTCCCTAAGGCGTCACTCCTGGATGCGCTTCTGTAATTTTGCGGAACCGTTCAAGTCCACTTTCACCAACACCCCATTTGATGGTTCCTCATTGTTTGGATCTAAGGTGAAGGGCACACTCACTCGGTGTGAGCAAGAAGGAAAGACCCTCTCTGCCATGGGAGTATGTTTTACTGTTCCCTCTAGACCATACCCTAAAGGTCAAAGGGGCGGTAAATGTGGTTCAAGAAGTCCCAAAGGGTCTTTCCGGACACACAGGGTGAACCCTCTTTCAGAGGCAGAGGAGGAGGAGGAAATGGGAGATGTCACCCTAGAGGCAGGGGTGGTCCGCAATACCAACAAGGTTGTGATTCCTTTCGGGGACAGCCTTATCAGCACTCCTGATATGAGGCCTGACAGCATTTCTCTGGGGCCGGTCGGGGGTCGCATGTCTTTGTAGCCAGAAACCTGGCTAAGTATAACCCAAGACAAGTGGGTACAAAGAGTTGTTACCAGAGGCTATATCATACCCTTTTCCCTTCCACCATTTGTTCCCAAGAAGATCCCAGATGTACCACTCAATCTCAGGGATCAGGCAACTGTGGAGATCAACAAGTTGCTCTTAAAAAGAGTCATCCAATCCATCCCAGTAAACCAGATAGGATCGGAACTTACTCCACATTCTTTTTAGTCCCAAAATGAACAGGAGACTAGAGGCCAATATTGGACCTTAGCATATTAAACAAATCCATGAGGAAGGACAAGTTTCGGATGGTAACACTGCAGTCAATACTGCCTTTGTTAGTAAAAGACTATTGGATGTGCTCAATAGATCTCCAGGATGTCTACAACCATATAAAAATGGACAAGGCATCCAGGAGCCATCTATGCTTCCGGCTGGGAGCCAGTCACTATCAGTTTTGTGCTCTGCCCTTTGGTCTCACCACAGCCCCCAGAGTGTTCACCAAATGCATGGCAGTAGTGACAGCTCACCTGAGAGATCAGGGATTCCAGGTGTTTTCCGTATTTGGATACTGGCTCCTGACCACCCCCACCAGACATCTATTTCTCCAAAACAGGGATGCCACTATTCAACTTTGTGCTCAATTAGGGATCTCCATAAATTGGGAAAAATCTGCATTACTGCCCTCTCAATCTGTGATTTTATAGGCACAGAGGTAGACACAGTGAACATGACAGCTTGTCTTCCCGCTGAAAGGGCACAAAATTTAATCTTTCAAATTCAGCATTTTCTCCCATTGTCGAAGGTCAAAGCAAAGTGGGTTCTTCAGCTCCTCGGGGCTATGGCATCCACCATCCTATTAGTGCCATTAGCCAGGTTGCACATGAGAATTCTCCAGTGGTTTCTGTCTTCCCAATGGTCCTTCCAATATCTTCTGCTGAATCATCCTATTCTGCTGACGGAATCATGCAAGGAGGACCTCCTCTGGTGGATAGCACCCAACCAGTTGACGACGGGTGCCCCCTTTGTTCCTGCCCAAGCCGTTGCCACTGTGACCATGGATGCCTCCCAGATCGGGTGAGGGGGGGCATTATCTCGGCAGGACTGTCCAAGAGACATGGCAAGAACACGAGGCTCACCTGCATATCAATGTTCTGGAGATGAGGGTGATGCTTCTGGCATTGCAAGCACTTCAAGACCTTCTTCCTCTAGGGACTATTGCGATATAGTCAGACAACATGTTGGTAGTTTGGTATATCAACAAACAGAGCGGTACCAGATCTTACCCACTCTGTCGAGAGGCCATGTGAGTTTGGGAATGGGCGATTTCTTCAAGGCGCTTTCTGGTTGCAACTCACATTCCAGGGACGACCAACATGATAGCCAACAAGCTCAGCCGGGTGATCCTACTGCCTCATGAGTGGTCTCTGAAACACGAAACAGCGGAACAGATTTTCCACAAATGGGAACAGCCTTGCTGCGACCTTTTTGCCAGTCCAGTCAATGCCAAATGCAGCAGCTATTTTTCCCTCATCCCCCCCTCTGGGGGAGACACACAGAGACACTCTAGCTTACGATTGGCCCCTGGGTCTTCTGTATGCTTTTCCTCCATTTCCTCTCATTTCCAAAGTGATTCAGAAAGCCTAATGGCTGGGATGCAAGTTAATCCTCATTGCTCCTTACTGGCCTCGTCAGGTTTGGTTCCCCTTCCTCGAGCCTCTTCTCCTGGATGATCCTTGGATTCTGGACCCAGCTCCAGATCTGTTGACTGACATGTCAGGTTCGCTACATCCCTCAATCCACACCAATAAATTGATAGCGTGGCTGCTCCAGTTCCATCCCTAGTCAGGCTCCACGATGCATCTTCCTCAGTGTCACATATCCTTATGTCCTCCCATAAACCTTCAGCTAGGAGACTATATGGCAGTAAATGGAAAAGATTTTCTATTTGGGCACAGAAAATGAATGTAGATCCCTACACTGCTTCTATCCCTGTGATTTTGGAATTTCTCTCTGAGCTTTTTCAGCAAGGATCTGCCGCTGCCACTATCAGAGTTCAATTGGTGGCTATTTTCATTTCCATTTAGGGTTTCCATTCCAAATACCAATTTAATGTCTCATAAGCTATGCAAGACCTTTTTGAAAGGGGCCACTCTGTTGAGGCCACCACTCCAAGAACCTGTGGCTTCTTGGGATTTAAATTTTGTGTTGTCCAAACTGACATCTTCCCCATTTGAACCTTCTCACTCATCTTCATTGAAATTTTTGTCTTGGAAGACTTTGTTTTTGGTGGCTATCACATCAGCTAGATGGGTATCGGCGTTACAAGCCTTGCCTGTTAAGCCACCTTATTTGATCTTTCATAAAGACAGGTTCTCACTGTGTACTAACCCCTCCTTTGTCCCCAAAGTTTGTTCCCACACCACCTTAAATCAATCCATAGAACTCCCAGTTTTCTTCCCTAATCACTGTAATGCAGCTGAATATCGGTTTCATCAACTAGATGTTCATAGACAACTATGTTTTTATTTGCATCGGACCAAGGAGTTTAGAAAATCAAATCAACTATTCATTTCCTTTTCTGAATCCAGATTGGGCTTACCAGTTTCTAAAGTGACACTGTCTAATTGGATTTCCAGTTGCATAGCCTTTGTCTACAGTTCGGAGGGCAGACCTTTACCCTTCAAGATCAAGGCTCATTCTACCAGGTCTCTGTCTACCTCTGCAGCCTTTCAAGCCAGGGTCCCACTTGATAATATTTGTGCAGCAGCTATGTGGGCTACCCCTCACACTTTTATTACACATTACAAATTGGATTTAGCTTCCAGGGGTAGAGCATCCTTTGGCTCCATGGTGCTCAGGAGTATTTTCCAGTGAGCCAGCCAAGAATAAGGCACTAGGGACGCTGTCCCATATGTAAAAATGAAGGTGAGATTGGACTACACAACATAAAGAAGTTATGTACTCACCATAACGTTCCATGTTGGTAGTCCATCTCACCCTTCATTTTTACCAACCTGCCCTCCTGCACCCATCCTGGAAGAATCTGGAGGTATTAATATTTTGGTTATCTGTGATTAGAGACCCTTTAGTATTGGTTTTTATGCTATGGTTATTTTTTCTAGTGAGCAGCAAACAAGATCTGGGATTTGTACTGGTGCACTATGGGATACCTGCTTAGTCACGAGCCAACCAGAAGTCTTCGAGCTTATAAATCGTCCAAGTCAGAGCCGAGGATCGGCTCTGAACCCATACGTAAAATGAAGGGTGAGCTGGACTACCAACATGGAATGTTATGGTGAGTACATAACTTCTTTTTATATAATTATCCAATTAAGTTAAATTAAAAATTTCCAATAACATTCACAGTTCAAACCCTTGGGAGCCAAGGTATTATATTTTAAAATAAAAATTGACTCCTTATAAAGTAGTTTATTCTTCAAATAAAAATTGTCATATTGTCCACTTAGAACTTTTCCTAAAACAGTCACTTGTAGCCCATCTACTTTGCCATCATGATGCATTTTAAAATGTGTAGCCACTGGGCTTTCTATTTTACCTTTCTTTATATCCCTAACATGTTCTAACAATTATGTTCTAAATACTCTTTTGCTTTCCATATGTAAAACGTTCCACACGGGCATTTCAACGTATAGACAATTCCCTCTGTTTCACAACTAAAGCTACCCTGTGCTACATATTTTCTACCATTAATATTATAAAAACGTTTAACTACATATTGGCAGCAACTACATTTCTCACAGGGAACTGTCCCTATGTCCCTAATATTGCTAGCTACTTTTTTCTACTGATAAAACAAATTTACCATGTACTACCATGTCCCTAATACGTCTTCCCCTTTTGTATGAAATCTCTAATTTTTTATTTAACACATAAGCAAGGTCTCTGTTTGGATAAATAAAACCCAATAAAATTCACTTCTTCTTCTTTTGTCTTTTTCCCCGTTAGGGGTCACCACAGCGGATCACCTGTCCACTCATGATTGGCACTGGAGTTTTATGGTGTTGAGTTGCCAGCCCAGTGCCCAACCTTCCACAGAAGGCACACATGCACACGCAGTCATGCCTAGGGTCACTTTAGAGTGTCCAGTCCACCTACAGCATGTCTTTGGGATATGGGAGGAAACCAGAGCGCCCGGAGGAAACCCATGGGACTACAGGGAGGACATGCAGACTCTGTACATTCTGCACTAAAAAGACTATAAGTACCTACAAAAAACATACACTTCACATTTGTCTGTTTTGTACAAGACCACTACCTAACAAATTACGCTTTGACCATCCACCCCATTCCCTTTTAAGTTTCTTAACACTCTGAAGTAATTTTTCTTTCTCATAACCTCTCCTGCTGAACTCATTGATAGTATTTTGAAGTTCTTCAGCAAACTCTTTAGCATCACTACACAAATGACAAATCCTGAAAAACTCTCCATAGGGTAAAGCTTTTAATGTATGTGCTTTTGTGGTTTTACAATAAATTTTACCTAGTTTTTGCAGTGACTTTGTTTGGTGGTTGCTGTGGATTTTTCTCCTCTTTGGTGTGGTATCAGTTGTTCCAGGAGATCTCTATAGTTGCCATTATATTTATGGTTTTTTTCACATTTCTTTCTTTCTCATCTGATCCTTTTCCTTATATTCTTTCTTTTTTTTTGTACATTCAGTTGCTGTCTGATTTTTGTTTACTTCTGGTTTAATTTCCATTCCTGCTTCCCATCTGAATGCATCTGCTAAACTATGCAGAGAGGTTATCTTAAACGTCTTCTACTCATGTTGTAAAACTTTTGCTATGTTTGGATCTGCTAAGGTTAGCAGATATGTACGCTGTCCCTCAATTTCAGCTCTATATATGTAATCAGTTTTAAGGAGGCCCATACCTCCTTCATAGTGTGGAATATATAATCTTGGTATACACTGATTTTTATATATCATTTGGTAACAGTGAAGCAGTTTTCTTTTTTCTCTGTCCAACTGATCAAATTTTGGGCCATTCAGTCTCACTAAAACTGTAAATTATAACAGAAAGAGTAAACTGATTTATAGATTGGACTTTATTCCTAGATGTCAAGGCTGTTTTCAGTATATTCATTTTAGTCTCCTGAAGAATTCCATACTGAATTTTATTCACATTTGTTCATGTTTTATTGCTGATCCTTCATCAGTTCCCAAATATTTATATACTCCTTCCTGCTCAAGTTCATTTATATCACATTCCTGTCCTAGGTTCAAAATTTCTTGGTACTGCAACTTTCCTGCTTTAAACATTGCTTTTGCACACTTATCAAGACCAAATGTCATTTTATATCATCTGAGATAGTTTTAAACACTTGCAGTTGTGCTTTCAACTCCTCATCTGATGAACTATACAGTTTTAAGTCATCCCAGAAAAGTAGATGAGAAATCTTTAAGTAAGGTTGTTTTCTGGGATCCAAGTTGTAACCAAGACCTAATCTGTTTAAGTAAACAGCTTAATGGGTTAAGGACAAGAAAAAAACAATGGCAGTGACAAAGAATCACCCTGGAATATCCCCCTTTTAATTTTTTTCCCTGGGATAATAATTTGTCCTTTATTGTGGCTTAATTGCAAAGTGGTTTATCACTGCTTCATGGTCAATGTAATGTAATTGATCAATGTAGGACATATACATCTGTAAACTCACCTTTATCCACAAATGTGGGATATTGTTAAATCCTTTTTTGTAATCTATCCATACTATACTTAGAGTCTTCCCTTTTTACACTTGTTTGTTATGGCTTTATTTAGCAAAAAATGATCATTTGTTCTATGACTTTTGTTTGTTACCCCCTTTGTTCTGTTGCCATGACTGAGTTTTCTTCTTACTCAAGGCTTAATCTTTGTGTAAAGATGTTAAGAGTTTTAGCCAGAAATTAGGTATTGCATCTGTGTCTAGGGTTTTCCATTTAGAAGCTTTTCTTACTTTTGTTTCAATGTCTCTGGATGTTTTATTCTCATTTCATATCCTGTACATTTAAACTCTTTACTGTTTCTTTTCATTTTTCTATCCACTCAGGATCTTTGATATGTTCCACAGGGTCTTCATAAATATTTCTCAAAAATGTGTCTATTTCTTCTTTCTTTTTGTTTTGGGGGGGGTGTTTCTATTCTCTATAAAACTTTTACTTATTTTGTATTTTTCCTTTGTATTTATCTGCATTTCTTCTAAGTTTTTCTGACTGTGCTGATGTCTTTCATTTATTATTTACAATAGTGTATGATAGTCCCTGGTCTTTTCTGATATTGTGCATTGCTTTTATCACACCTGTCTTTCTAAGTATATTTTTAATCTGTTCCCTCTTCTATATTCTTCTAACAGTGACTGTTCTTGTCTTAATTATTTTATAGTTGCCTCTGTTCGATGCTTCCATTATGGTATTTATTTCGGTATTTTTCCATTAAACCCCTACCACTTCACGCTGCTGTGTTTTGCTGCAAGTCTGGAAACCCTAATTCAACAGTTTCGTAAAGGAAAAAAGTGATACCTGGATATTAGTAGTAAAACTGAGTTTTATTTTGCAGCAAGATGTCCTTTGAAAGCAGATTTAAAATGCTTTTTTTTAACTGTTTAAAGTGAAAATTAAAGACTTTGAAAGAGTGGATGTCTCCTGTTTTGATTTCACAAGTGTCTGGAGCCCATTTTAGACAGATGACTTATTAAGCTGGTTCTTCAGGGAGTGAAAGATAAATGGTCATTTGGTTAGAGTGCTGGCTAAATGACTCTAACAACTGAAAGTGTACAGTAGAATTGATGTTCAATGTACTTAATTAAGTACTCTTTCTTGTTTGAGGTGCACAGTAGTCAAGGAAGGTGAGCTGTAATCAGTTGAGCATATTTGTGTTCCACTTAATTTAGAGTTTACAAATGACGCACATTTTCTTTGTTTTGCATATTTAAGGGCATAAGATTATATACTGCCATAACTGGTCAAAGGAGAAATTTCTGTAGCAGTCTGTTTGTTTTGCCTTCGCTTTCTCCCATCTGGGACATATTAACGACTTGCTAAATTACATATTTTCAAAAAAATGACTATGAATATGTAAACTACACAGTGTATACTGTGTACAAGTTTCTTGTAATATGCCAGTGTAATTAAAGTATTTACTGACCACATCTCAACTTTTGCTTCTTGAGTTAAAGACAAAGCCCAAAATAATTAGGAAGAAGGTCCCACATTAGTAGTAGTTTTTAAGTACTGTTAGTTTGAGAACAAGTCAGTGCATCCCTCCAAAATCTGGACAATTGACCAACTCTAGCAGTGTGTTTTTTTTTTTTCATTTTCATCAGTGGTGTAGGAAAGAAGGCAATCCAAAGTACCAACAAAATAGCGGCAAAACACAGCAGCACGAAGTGTTAGGGAGTTAACGGAAAAGTACCTTTATTTCTTCCCTTCCTTTCCCTTATTATTCTGTATTTTTGTGGTAAGACTTTATCTGTTATTAGTTTAGGTGAAGAGTAAAACATATTATTTACTTCTGTTATATCATGTGAATTTCTGTTAATAATCTTGATTACTGTGTTCATCTGTCTTATCAAACTTGTAACATTTTGGGTCTTATTTACTTTATATAATCGATTTCTTTATTGATTTTAATATGTCTATTCATCCTTATTAAATCAAGCACCTCTTCCCTTAGATCATTTTATTCTAAACTAAGGGCATATTCTTTGCTGTCTGTTTCATGCGGGCATTCTACACAAAGTTCCAGAACATCTTCCTGTGACAGTCTTTAAATTCTCCATTACTAATTCTCTTCAGCTGCATCCTGCATCATCCATTGATCCATCACATGGGAACTTATTGGCCCATCACTCTACAACATTGCCTACATCAAAGTTGTCACTGTTTCCTGCTGCTTCCCTTGCTGTGCAACTCCACCTAAACGTTTGTACTGGTTTCCTACTGAAGGCTCCAGAGCATCATCATGTGACAAGCGATCAGATGCTTCCTGTTCCACCTGTTTCTCCTTCATTTGGAGACTCATTGTTCCATCATGCTGTGACACTACCTGAGTTGGATTGTATACACCAAATCCTTCACATCACAGTCTGATCCGTAACTTAAAATTTTATTTCTTTAAATTCTCCCTTACTAATATTTCCTTCTTTCCCCATTTGTTTTCTTATTTTTTCTTTTGTGAAATTTTCCATATCTGGATGCCTTTGCATATATTTCTCTTAAAATATCTTTGATATTACTTTTTTGAATTGATTAGTTTTGCTTTCTCATTTGCATAAATATTGCACCATATCAGATCTCTTTTTCTTTACTATGTCTATATTTTTAAAACTTTCAAAAATCCTTGGATTTTGTTATTTATATTTTCATAGTTTCTCTGTTGCTTCTTTTTCCAGGGAGCCCAAAGTTTCTTTGCAAGTATTTTTCTTTCCTATACTTTCTCTTTTAATCTTTTTGAATATCTACAATTTTTGTGATTTTTGTGGACTACTACTTCCTTCTACAAGAGCGGGACCATCCTCGCCCTGAGCCTGACCCCATTGTAAGAATGTTTATGTGTCTTGAGGATTCTGGACTGACATTTTTTCCAGTCCTGGTACCAGTGCTCACACCAGGACTGGATACTTTTTATCCTGGGACTTGGGCACCCAGCCGTTTTTTTCTATTTTTAACCTACCTCTTTCTGTGATATGTGTTATATAAGATAAGTCTATATATCAATGTAGTCTTGGTGAGATTTTGTGAAAACAGGGTCCACCATGTGAAGGTACTCATCAAGACTTGAGGATAACTTCAGTTCCAGCAATACTACTCTCCTTTTCTTGTTGTTTCATCATCTTTCCATTGTGAATATAATATTCTGTATTGTTGCTGTTATTCATCTTAAGGATTTGCATCCAAAATCCCATTGTCTCTTTATTTCTTGAATTCCCCCTGCCTCATCATCATTCATTTCCACTTTGATTATAACTTTCTGCTTGTGTTATGTATATGAGCCTTAATTGCGTAACTCTAAAATATCCCTTCATATCAGGTAATCCTAAACCACCTTTGTTCTGTTAGAAAGATTAACTTATCCCACTTAACTCTTGCCCTTTTCCCCCTCCCAGATAAATTCTTTCAACTCTTTATTAATTATTGTCCACAGCTTCTCCTCTGGTTGATGAAAATACGCCCAACCTGTTTATAAAACTAAAAACATTTTCACTGTTTGTATCTTATTATTCATATCCATAAACAAGAGCTTCCAGTTTCTCAGTTTGTTTTTATTATCTTTTGTTTAGTCTCTTCCCACATATCCTTAGCTGCCAAAACAGAAACCTTTTTAATCCATAATCCTAAATACTTCATTTTATTGTGTCTCCATAAATATGGGAATTGCTGAACAAATTCATGTGTGAGTACATAATTTACAGCGGCAGACTTTATCTTCATTAATTTTACATCCTGAAAATATCTGAAACTGTCACAAAATGTTCCACAACACCAATATGTCCTTTTCTGGATTTATCAGGTACCAAGTAACATCATGTGCAAATAAAGCCAACTTTTTTTTAAATTACCATACCAATTATATCCTTGAATTTCTAAGTCCCTTAATTTCTTTTCCAATGGCTCTAAATACAAAGCAATTGACAAAGGGGGAAGAGGACACCCTTGCCTGGTTGCCCTATTCAGTCACAACTTATCAGAGAGGTACCCTCCCACTTTAATTCTTGGCTCTGATCCTTCATATATCCTTCTAATTAACCTTATTTTTGTATCAGGAAATGCATTTAGTCTTTCTCATTTATTTAACTGTTCTATGTTCTGCAAAGGAGGTTCCTACTTTCTTTTTGGAACCTCCAAGACTCTACTTTTTAAACATCTGCTTAGTAGCATTCTGCTAGGACTGTTTACTTTGCTTTTTGTTAAAGTTAGACAAGGACATACATTGTAAAACTTACAGAAGAAGAGATGAAAAATCTAAGAGATTCCCTGAATCAGCTTTCCCCTCCTATAACACGTTTTCATGACTTCTGCAGCAAAATGTACAAGAAGTAAATTTCTGTCCAAGTGAGGATTCAAAATTGCATTTTTGACATCTTTAGTGATGTTCGAAGAACACAGCCAGGCAAACTTCCTCAAAATAGTTCCAATGGCAGCAATCCTAGAGGTAATGTCTATGGAGTCATAGACACATTTTAAAAAATGAGTAGTGATTTGTGAAACAGAAAAAAATAAAATACACAAAGCAGATTTCTCCTCACAAGAGGAAACATATGCCCAAAACAAAACATGCAGTCACAGTTAGCCAGGATAGACTTCAACATATGAGCATGACAACTTAGAATTCTAAAATTTTAAGTTGCTGAAGCAAATACTTTTTCCCATTCTTATCATAAGGAGAAGGATTAAAATTAATAAAGTCTTTAGCAGCAGTTGGATCCACTAAAGCAATAGCTGCTGGGTCAGGTCTGGAATTGGTGTATAAAAACTTAAAAGACTGAAGAGCTTTATATAATCTATCTGATTTTTTAGGGGAAGCAGGCTGTCTGTAAGGGATATTGCAAAACAGAAAAACTGTATGGATGGATAAAGGTTCTGTAAAATGTCAGTTGCAACAAATCATAATATTTTCTGAGGGACTGAGAAACCTCACTATTTTCCCACTGAACATATTCATTTATTTATCCTGGAAATAGTCACAGAGAAAAGTCATCCTTCACAGGGAGAATCAGATACCACACTCTCCTCAGAATCTGAAACTTGTGGCAAAAAAATGCATCTGTCCCTTCCTATTCCCCTACAGGTTCAATCTCTTGAACCTCTTCAGGGAAAGAGGAATCCCTTTTTCTCTTACTAGAAACAGCTTTATAGGAAGAGTAAAGAGCCCACTGAAGACCCTAAACCAAGCCTAATAAATGACTCCTGTCCAATGTAACTGATAAAAAAAAACAAATGCTTAGCTTTCTGTCTCTTTTTGACAGGAATTTCTGTAGAAACACAGTATTGCTAGCAACAATCTCTCCAAGGATGGGCACAGCATGCCAGCTAAGCAGGGGCACTTTCCCTGTACCTTCTCACAAGGCCAACAAGAGTGCTATTCCTTGCCCTTTAAGGAGACATCATCAACCACAGAGGATGTGCATAAGCCCTGATTCATGGTGATTATAGGAACTACACCACAGGGATCCAAAGAAAAACAGAAGTGGTCTGAGAAACCAGCTTTGGCCACAGCAGTGTCAACCACCTGCAGCTGAGGCAAATTTGTAGCCTGCTGTGGTGGCAAAGGCTGCTTAACAATCTCTTTTTTCTTGTGACTGGAAGAAGGTCCAGCCGAGTAACTGGTATGTTGTTCCATGGTCAAGATGAAAATGGTGCCTCATTCCTAGGGAAGATAAGCAGCAATAGTCTGTCTTGTCTTTTGGCTTTTCCTAGTTAGGGGTCACCACAGCGGATCGCTGGTCCACAGATTGATTGGCAGTGGTGTTTTTACAGTGTTGAGTTGCCAGTCCGACTCCCAACCTTCGCAGAAGGCATACACACGCCCCTACCTGCATGCCTTTAAAACTCAGTTGACCACAGGGAGGACATACAGACTCCACACAGAAGGTGTTCTAGTGGAGAATCAAACCAGAGAACCTCTTGCTGTGAGGCGACAACCCTAATTGCTGCACCACCATGGCCGTAGTTAACAGCAATAGCTGGTAATACAGGTCAACCTCTAAAAAGTAACTTTTTCCCAGAAATTAAAAGCACTTTAAACACTTTCCCCAATCCCAAAAAGTAAAATAACAGTTTATCCACAGAAAAAGTAGTTTTAAACAGCATTTAACAACTTTTTACCAAAAACATATAAAAATGTACTGCCATTTAAAAGTACTTAAAAGTCTTGGGACAGTCAACAAAAACACTTGGTCCCACCTTAAAAGCAGTTTCTTTACAGAAATAGAAAATTTTCAGTGAGAAAAAACTAAAGATTAATTTTTTTTTCTCCAAAGGAAATTTATCTGCCCAGCAATGAAACAACATTAGCTCAACATTGATCTTGAAAGGCCACAGGAACACTCTTCTCAGAGGGAGGAAAGCTCTGAAGGGCTTGGCACATAACCCTGGTTTTTGGTCAGCTTAGCCTGAGCTGGGTAACTATTTGAGCATGTGGAAGGTGCCCTGAAATTTTAGAAGCTGCCTGGCTGTTATATCCTAGGTAGGATATAACCACTATAGATTAGGCTGCACCAGCAGCCATAATGGTGAACATCATCATTTCCATTGCTGATGGGAAGGTTAAGTCAGTTAATTACAGCTAATTCAGTATTTCAACCTTAGCTTGTTTGGAGCCAGAGTGAGATGGGAGTCAACTCTTAATTTTCTGCACACTCTCGGGAACAGTTTTTACTATCCTTTCTCTATCAGCATAAACTCCGACCCTCCTAAAACCCCTGTCATAACTTTTTTTCTCTTACAGCTGCTGTTCACAATTTCCCAGTGGGCATACCCAACTAACTCTGCTTAACTGGATCTCCCACCCCTTTGCAGCTTCCTTATGGCAAGAAATACAAGCATTCATCTCGCCTGCAGGGAAACTATTAGTGTGATTAACCTTCCTGCTGTACTAGGCAAGTTTCTGTAGTGAAACACTTTAGTGCTTATTTCACTAGTGGCATGCTCACTAACTCAATCAAATAGTGTTGGACTACCCTATCTTTTCCCCTGAACTTTCTAACTCCATTGTTCACTCTTTTTAGCAACTGCTAACATCAAGACCTTGAAAAACTATACAGAACTAATAAAGCAGCATGTGTTGCTATTACATGCATTTTTCTTACCTCTAGGGACTGCTTACTCCTAACTGCTCCACTGTCTTGAGGCACACATTGTCAACTGATTTTCTACTGTGGTTTGTCAAGCTTCATCAAGGTTTCTGCTCACTCTGTTCACCCTTGCTCCGCTCGGGCTCACTTCGCTCCTCTACCCTACCCCCATTCCCTCCCACCCCCACATCAATTACATTTATACCTTCCATAAGTTCTTCTCTTTCCTGTCTAACCCCCAATCAACACCCAGACACCTATACCAGTATCCTTCCATTCACTCCACCCTAATTATCTTCCTTGTTAATATTTTACCTTCTAGAGTCTTCCTTTTCCTTCTCCTTAACTATAGCTCCTCAACCTTTTCCTAACATGTACTGTACGTCAAAATCTTTTATTATCTTAATCTCCCTTACCTCCATTTTTCTTTTCCTATCTCACACCACCTCCCTACATACTATATTCCATTCCCCAATTTCAACTTTTTCCACATCACCCATTGCACCCCACAGTAATGCCAATAGTTTATCTGACATCTCACCCTCTTTATTCAACGTCCATACTTGGCACCTTACAGAAATTAGATCCTTTCTCATCATAATCAAACTAAAATTAATTTACAACCCCCACCATAGTCTTCTCTTCATTACTCAACATCCCTCCATAATTGCATATCACTACCAGGCCCTCTCTCTGTGTGGCGACATTCACCCCAACCCATAATTGCATATCACTACCAGGCCCTCTCTCTGTGTGGCAACATTCACCCCAACCCTGGACCAATCAACCATTCTGCCCAAAACCTTCCTTCTAGTGCCAAGAACCTCTCCTTCACTACAATTAACATATGTAGTATCTGTAACAAAACTACCGAATTCCATGCCTGGCTCTCTCACTACTCCCCAGATATTGTAGCAGTCACAGAGACCTGGCTAAAACCACATATTGCTAACACTGAAATAATCCCTCCAGGATATAATATACATAGAAATGACTAGCTACATAAATAATGTAGAGGTGTTGCATTAATCTGCCGTGACACTTTAGCTGTTGTACCATATGATAAACCTATATCAACATTTGGAAATATAGTAAAAAAATGCAGATATACCACCATAGACATAATAAAATTTATGATTAAATAAAACTCTTAAAAGGCAAAACAAACAAAGAGAACTTAGGATAAGCACTTTCGGTAAAACCTTCTTCAGATCCTTTATTCACTCCCATCAAGGCAAAACTTTTAAACAGTGTTCAACCAATCATGTTGTTCAAGGGTGGTTCCTTTTCCATGGCTAATGGAGACAGGTCCTTCCAGTGGTAGTCCTCCAACATTACAAGCAGCAGGAATAAGTTCTGCTTATTCTCTCTTCCTGTTTCTACTTTTTATATTTATGCTGTATTCTTTCAGAACAGTGTTCTTACTGGTACATGTGGTGTAAGCTTGAAAGTAATAACTCTTGTTGACTGGGTGTTCAAATACATTATGTGTCTAGTAAGAACATTGTATATTTAGTGTACCAGTAAGAACATTGTATATTTAGCCATCTGTGAGGCATGCTCTTCCTACTATGAAGGTAAAACAAATAGGGCTTTTAAGGAACGGATTTTACACCATCTATCAGACATAAGAAATCAAGTAGCTACAAATGCACTGTATCAGCATATTAGGGCAGAAGAAAATCACAGTTAAAAATTTATGGCTTTAATGAAGCTGAACAAAAACCCAAGGGGAGATGACATGAGAAACAGAACAGAGGTGGAAGAGACCAAATGGATTTATGGAATTGAGAGCAGATAAACCACCGGGCCTTAATGGAATGGTACCTCTAAAACCCATTCTGAAAGAACGGAGCATAAAGATAAAAAGTAGAAATAAGAAGAGGGAATAAGCAGAACTTATTCCTGCTACTTGTAATTTTGGAGGACTACCACCAGAGGGACCTGTCTCCATTAGCCATGGAAGAGGAACCAGACGCTGAACAGCATGATTGGTTGAACACTGTTTAAAAGTTTTGCCTTGATGGGAGTGAATAAAGGATCTGAAGAAGTGCTTATCCTATGTTCTCTTTGTTTGTTTTGTCTTTTAAGAGTTTTATTAAATCATAGATTTTAAACCTGTCTATGGTGGTACAGCTGCATTGTTTTTACTTTGGTTCTTTTTTGGCAAGACTACCTTCAGCAGTGTGTACTTATTTTGTGTAACATTTAGAAATATGGAATTATTGCTAGTTAACCTTCACATCAACAACAGAAAACAATTGAGTATTGCTGTACTTTATATTCCCCAAGTCTAAACAGACCTACTCTGGAAGAACTTCTATCCTGGACCACCTTCAATATATCAAATGAAACCACCATTCTTGGCGATACAAATATAAACTGGCAAACTCTCGTCTCTGACTCCCCAGTAAATAGTATTAACTTGCACAATTTTACTCAATTCATCTCTAACCCCACTTGTAAGTTAAAAAAACAAACGGAATCAACTCTAGACTGGATACTTGTCTCTCACCCTCAAAAATTCACCAAGGCAGGGATCCTACCCAATACCTTTAGTGACCATCTTCCTGCCTATACCCATAGAACCCATCTTCAAATAGACAAACTGCATTGTCTAAGAACAGCTAGGAATCTTACCCATTTCAATGAACAACTATTCTTAGAGTCTCTAAAAACCCACATCTAGTCCCCTACCAAATTTCTCCCACTGGATGAAGCAGTCAACTACTTCAATAAAGTATTTTTAGATATTCTAGACAGTCTTGCCCCCACATGTACCAAAAGAGTAAAGCCTAACCATGCCTCATTTGGAACTAAGCAAACTAAACAGTTACTTATCTCTAGGAATAAAGCCTGGAAGGAATGGTATAGAAATAGAACCCCACAATTTGAACTCAGATATAAACAACTCCGTAACAATGCCAAAAAGCAAGTCATCAGTGATAAAAAAGCTATTTCTCCACTAAACTCACTACCAATAAAATAACCCCAAATTGTTCTGGAATTCTGTTTCCTCTCTCCTAATTCCTGGTACTTAACATAACCCCTCCCCATCTCATGACAAAGACCTTCAAGAAATTGTCCACACCTTCAATTCTCATTTTATTGATACTATCCAAAAACTTGTTAATGATTTCTCTCTACAAGATAACAAAATATAATTGGCAACATAAATGACAATACACACTCTAACCTCTCCCCCCACATCAGTTGCAATTCCAACAAAACCCCATCCACTCCTCTATTTACCTTACAATCAGTACCCACCTCTCTAGTTTGTAAACTGCTCTCAAAACTAAAACCACGCTCCCCCTCTTCCGATGGCCTCCCAGCTGAATTCTTAAAACTTGCAGCAGATTCTATAGCTCTTCCAATTTGCATTCTCATTAACCGATCAATCTCTGAATCATATATCCCACAACTATGGAAAAACTCAATTATTACTCCCCTTCACAAAGGCAGTAACACCAGTGATCTATCTAATTACCAGCCCACCTCCATACTTTCACCTTTATCTAAAATTCTAGAAAAGTATTCATTCTTAATTAATAAAACATCTCACAGACAATAACCTGCTCATACCCACCCAACATGGTTTTCGGCCAGCACACAGCACAACAACAGCCTTACTGTCATTTACCAACACTGTATACAAAGCTCTTGATGCAGGCCTACTAACATCAGTGATCCTACTAGACCTATCAAAAGCTTTTGATACAGTGTCCCACTCAAAACCACTTTTACAACTTGAGACCATAAACTGCTCCCCACATACTCTATCCTGGTTCCATAACTGTCTACACAACAGAAAACAATCTGTTAGATGGCAAAGTAAGCAATTCGATTACCTGATCAACAACACAGGTATTCCCCAAGGGTCTATTCTTGGGCCCTTGCTTTTTAACATATTTATTAATAATCTCCATAAAGCATCCCTGCAAAGTACACTCATTCAATACGCGGGCAATTCAACTATAATTACATCCTCTAATAACACCTCAGATCTCCTAAAGTTTAACACAAAATGCATTTACTTCCATCGAATCCTGGCTTAATGAAGCTCAACTGCTACTTAATCCCAAAAAAATCGAAACTTTTACTCTTCACAACCAAACTTTTAACTCTAGACTTTAAAATATTCTCTCAAAACAATACAGAAATTGAAATTGTAAGAACAGCCAAACTACTTGGCATCACAATTGATTTGAGACTCATATACTCAGCCAAATCAAAAAGACCCATTTTAAGCTTGGCAAACTCTATAGGCATAAACTCTATTTGGACAAGTCTGCCAAGCTGAATCTAGCTAATAGTTTACTTCTACCCTCCCTCCTCTATGGTTGCCCCATTTTCACTAACATACACACATCTCTCCTGAACAAACTGCAGTCATGCTACTATAAAATAGCTAAGTTTGTCACCAGCATGCCAACTCGCACACATCTTTGCCTGGCCATTAAATCTATAAACTGGTTTGGGTTCCCTCATTACCTACATTACTCCCAACTTACTCGCACCCACAAACTACTGCCCATCCCTTCAAACTATGATACAAACATACACCCCTACTCGGCATCTTAGGTCTTTTAACAAACAGCTCTTAATCATGACTAAACCCAACCAAAGAGCTGGACAATGTCTTTATTCCCATGCCATTGTGAAATTTTGGAATGGCTCCCTCTCTCTATTACTCAACTAGACTCTTTAAAAACATTTAAATTTGCACTAGAAGAACACTATCTCAGTAACCTTGTCTGTTCTTGTAGTCATATTATTAAACCACCTTAAATATTTCAGCCACTATACACTACAAATATTTTTACTAACTTAATATAGTTGCAATTTACACTGTCTTCGTATCCAATCTCTCATGCTTTCTTTATTTCTGTGGATGAATAAACAGAATTGATTAAACAGTATTCTTACTTATGAGAATATACAAACAAAATTACTAAAATTTTAACACACTGGGTTTATTTTCTTGTATTTTATACTTCTATAATATGCATTTGTCTTGTATATCTACTTCAATTTGTATTATGCAAAAATTTTCTTGACTGTCAAAGTTACGTTGATATTATGTAACAATTTTGGTGATTCAATGGAGCTTTTCTCCCCGGAGCTCCACTGAAAATGGGTCTTTGGGCCCAGTGGACTTTCCCTGTCAACAAATGTCAATAAATAATAAATAAATAAATATTGCAGAATACATTTTTTCCTCCAGCTTACCACTAATTTCAAATCCTTGGTTTGCTCCTATGGTTCTTTCCTTCCTGAGATCATTGCACTAGAGGGGCACTCCAATGTATCCCTTAACCAGGTGAGTCTTGTCCCCAGGAAGAAATTACCTCTGTGGCCATGTAAGCTACTTTCCCTTTATGACTGGGGAGAGAAGCAGAAATGCCATAACCAACATACTGTGTCCAAGATGCATTTCTTTTGCTTAAATCCTATCCTCCACTGACATGCACAGCTAACATTACCTAGGTGGGTGTAGAATCGTGCTGTACCAGAAACACCTCCACCTACATGTTGTCCTATCTCCCTTTGCCTGACCACCTACCACAACAATGGCTTCTTTTTCATGGCTGTGGTATCATCACCAGGGTTTGTAAGATGGCCATGCCCTTTGATTGTCCCAAACCATCCCAAAGGAAGAAGCAAGCAGACAATGTCTCATCATTCTTCTTCCTCACAGCAAACTCCAGCAGGCACTAATCAACCTCCAACCAAATGATTAATAGTCATGAATTTATCCCTGTACACCACTGGAACTGGCTACTACTGTAGAATAAGTTAAAGGGCCAAGAGCTAGTTCTAGTATGTCAGTGTTCTGTGTTACATCCAAAATCCACCTGACTAGTAATCTTCCACCAAGCTACAACAAACTCAGAGAAAAAGTCTCTCAAATGAGTGGCTGCTAGAAAGTAATCAGGACTGTTAAAGTGTTGGCTGAGATAATGTCTTAGGGGGGTGGGCTGGTTAATTGGGAGTCTGGTCTTCTCTTAGGTCTCTCTAGTCTTCTTCTTCTCTGTACTCTAAAAATGTTTGAAAATGGTTGGGGGTGGTGGATGAGAGGTGGATGAGAATGTATATGAAATCATGTATGTAGAATCTATACTATCAGTATAGATGGATGGACAACATTCTCCCTGTCTTGGGAGACATATAAACAAGTCATGAAATTAAGGTGGAGATTAAGTATGTGTGGCTATGAATATATGATCCATGTGAGAGTTGGGTCCGTGGTTCTTCCCCCTCCATTTGCCTGTTGTGTGACTGTCAACAAGTCAACTAAAATCAGAAAATCAGGGGAAACTGGATTAGGATTCAGGATGGTCTCTGGTCTCTGCATGCTTGCTAACTACTGAAATATATATGAATAAAAAAAATCAAAAAATGTATATTTAAAAAAAAAAAAAAGCTTCAACTCTGTCTGTTGTGTTGTGTGGGCCAAAGCTGTCCTTTATGGATATTGCATCCGTGATACCAAATGTGCAGTATACCATGTTGAAGTCCTTTTGGAGCCTATGCATGGAAGCTTTTCAATTAATTTTCATGCCTTCCAAATAGGGACAGTACATTCCTCCTTATTAGGGAGAGAGAATGACTTTTCAAAGAACGGGTCTACCAATGATGTCTTACAATGGAACATAAACAACAGATATTTGAAGAATACTGGCCGTATATTGGTGGTGAGTAAATCCATTTTCAAATACATTCAAGGACTTGGATTACTTCTTCAAGAGTTGCCAAATGATAGGGTTTTTGAGACTTAACAGTGAGCCACAAAAATAACAAAATTTCAGCTTTGTATGCCTTTCCATATGAAAAGCTCATTACAGAAAAGCCTAGTATAAATGGCATACCTACAGCCTTTTAAGGGTGATACCACACAAAAAATAACATCTGTAATGGCCCCTTCTAAAAAATAATTAATGAAGGATTTCTGTCTGCCTGCAGTAAGAAATTTCTTAGGAAATAGACCAGAGATTATTGTCTAATAATGTGGATTTCATTATTCTGATGAACTCCCACAAAAGAGGGATTCTCCAAAGAGGAACTGACACAGAAGGATAGCATACTGTCCCTTTTTGTCTCAAAGAAACAGGGCCTACAACTTCCCAGGCTGCAGTGGCAAAGGGCACTGACTAAGAAGGAAAGAAACTTCTCCTTCTACTAACCCTAATTCCATCTGTCAGTGGCTTCAGGGGCAGAAATACAATAGATGATTAAAGAGCCATTGTCAGAACTGAAATTGATGCAGCATGTGATAGAGGGCATACAGTGGTGATGCCAAAGCAGGAAGGGCATGGCACAGCATGTTGCCAGAACCCTGCAGAACTAAGCTACAGTCTGAAACCTGCCATCTTTCTGTGTCTTTGTCATCTGCCTTTGCATGCTAAATAGGTTCAGTGATGACATTAGAAATACTAAGAGCTTCAGGGTAGGTATGGATGGGTCTGCAGGTAGGTTTTGTCCTTTGGTAATAAGAAACCAAGCTCATCCTGGAAGTGAAGTTAGTTACCACCCAGATCCAAAGACAGTGCAATGTGCCAAGGATTTTGAAGCTTTTTTCCTCCCATGCTGACAGTGCTAGTAGTTCCTATGAATGAATGAATGAATGAATGAAGGTGGCAGTTAATGCTATGGTCTTGCTCTAAAATGTGGACAAGAAAGTTGGCCCATTGCTCAGCATCATGCATGCTCATAAACACTAAGATGGATTATAACTTTCTGCTACAGGCAATGCTCTGGGTGACATAATAATGACAAATAAGTCTTTGCTAAACCTTAATTATTTATTTTATTTATTTTTGAATGTGTTAACTGGCAAATACACTGGTCCAAAGACTCTTTTCAGGAATTCAGGCATTACATCAAAAAAAGGCAATCAAGTATCTACCTTATGAATATGCAATACGATGCACATATAAACCATCATTTAATGGCTATTCAGTATACACAGCAGTACCATACAATGGGCATATACATCAAAGTAAAGTAATATAACAGGAGATGCAATAACATTGCTGAATATATACAAGAAAGACGAGGAAAACTGTGCACACACATGCACACATATACAATAAAGAATATATAGCAACAAAAAAGGAAAACTAGTTCTACAGGAATGATTGCTGTTGATACTGACATATGAATTACTAAAATAGCAACTTCATATGTAAGATTTGTGTCAAAGATCACTTTATGTTATTATTAAAAAATAAGAAAATCAGAATTCAAGCTGGTATTGCTTTTTTAAACCATGTATCTGATGTTGTCCTCTTCATTTCATTAAACTGTGGGTTTCGGTTCTGATCTTTGGAACTGACAGGCCACATTTTCTAGCTTGAGCTTTCTGACTTGGGCTCCTCCTCTATACCCACAATGCCCTACTCCCCCAACATACCTCATATCTCATTTGCCGCACTTTGCTTCAGCAACAGGTTCCTCGCTGTGAGCTCCTCAGTGAAATTTTCAGTCATTTGTGGCATTTTGTGAGTTCTTTAATTTTAATTCTTATAGCTATTTCTTTCCCTTTTTCTCTTCCAGAAATGGGGTCATTCTCTGCAGGGACAGTCACCCAGGGAAGCTCTAGTCCATGCTTGGTTCTCCGTTCTTCTTTATATCTTTCCTGCTCTACCTCTAATTCCCAAGTTCTTACAGAAAACTCTCAGGTTGCAGAGCAAAGTTATCTTCATTGCCCCCTTTTGGCCTCAACAAACCTGGTTCACCTTCCTTTGGTCTCACCTGGTTTGCCCTCTGATGAGTTTAGATCTGGCCCCAGATATGCTGCCCACCTATAAGAGCATCCTCATCCAGACATACAGGGCCTAAAGCTAACCACATGGTTTCTTCACTTCCAGTTATGGCAAGATTCCCAGGCTTTATTCCCCTATTCAAGAAATGTTGGTCTCTTCACATAGATCTTTGACACATAAGGTTTATAGGAGTAAGTGGAAAAGATTTGTTATTTGGGTGGAAAGAAAATAAATATATCCCTTTATATCTCCAGTTGCAGTCTACTTGACGTTTGGCTTCCATTTTCCATGTATGAGCTAGTCATTCTACTATTAAAGTTCAGTTAACAGCCATATCCAATTTTAATTTTGGTTTTGATTTTTTATCCCTTGCCTCTTCTAAACTCTGTAAAATGTTCCTCAGAGGCAATTTTCTATTACAGCCTCCAGTGAAAGATCCTACTCCCCCATGGGATCTAACGGGTCTATATTACATGATCGAATGGTCAAATAGTTAATCAAACTGCCACAATGTCGAACAGTTCAATGGAGATCTCCGTACAGTGTGGAAATGGAAGTTTTCCATTTTCTGCACAGTAATGTGATCTCGGAGTTGGTATACTTAAGTAGCGGGGGATGTGGGGAGGTGCAGGGGGGGCTTGACCCCCATGCATATAGCATTTAAATGGTTTTGTTTGAGTGGGTTTTTCTTTTTTTATTTTCCGTTCATCATTGTGGCAATTTATTATTACCTGTCGACTATTATGTGTTTGACTATTTGACCATTCAATCACGTAATATAGACCCAGATCTAACTATGATTTTACAAGCCCTGGTTCACCCACCCTTTGAACCTGCAGCTACTGTGGATTTGAAATTCCTTTCCTGGAAAATAATTTTTTTGGTAGCTATTATTTCTGTGAAAAGAGTGTCTGAACTCCAGGCTCTTTCTTTAAAATGTTCATATTTGATTTTTCACAAGGCTAGAGTGACCCGGCATACTAATCCTTCTTTTTTACCCAAGGTGGCTAAGAAGAGGAATATTAACCAGTCTGTTGAGCTTCAAGTCTTTTTTTTCCTGACTGTCAAAACAAAGGTGAATATACTCTCCATTTGCTTGATGTTCACAGACAGCTTCATTTTTATTTACACAAGACCAAGTCCTTTAGAAAGTCTGATCAGTTGTCTATATCTTTCTCTGTGACTAAAAGAGGTAACTCTATTACCAAAGTCTGACTAGATAGATGGTTGAAAGACTGTATTACTTTTATTTACTCCTCCCAAAACATTCCCTTACCAGAACAAGTTAAGGCCCACTCCACATGATCCATGGCTACTTCTCAGGCCTTTTGGTCTAGAGTCTCCATTGAGGACATTTGGACAGCAGCTACTTGGTCTAATCCTCACACATTTGTTACGCATTACAAATTGAACATCGTATCTAGAATCAGAAGTGCTTTTGGCTCTGCTGTTCTCCAGAATATCCTTCCTTGAAGGTCACCCAGAGCCTTAGTAGCTAGGGACTCTGTCCCACAGGTTAATGAAATTAAGAGGACAACATCAGATAAAGCCATCTGTGTTGTCCATCTTCATTTCCATTAACCTTCTCACTCCTCATCCTCCTGTCCAAGTCTTTGGAAAGCCTGGTTGAATGTACAAGGACTCTCCATTCCTTATGTTGAGCTTTTGATTTTGTTATGTAGTAACGTTTTTTATTTCTCTAGTATAGATCTGCTAATGTGCTATGCTTTTGCTGGCACACTTGATCTGAGGTATGTTGGGGGGGTCATTATGAGTATAGGGGAGAAGCTCAAGTCAGAAAGCTCAAGCTAGAAAATGTGGCCAGTCTGTCCCGAGGATCAGAACCAAAACCCACAGGTTAATGGAAATGAAGATGGACAACACAGATGGAATGTTATGGTAAGAACATAACTTATTTTTTATTAAGTTAAAACAAGAGAGCAGTGCTTTCACCCTTGTCAGACCTTCATCAGATCTTAAGTAATACATAGCAGTAACAAGTAATGTATACTTTTCTATTTTCCATAAAAAATAGCTATGTAAATTAGAATGAAGGCTTTACTCCAAGAGCACTTAAACAGATCACATTCAGTAACCATGATTGGAACAGTGGTGCATTCATAATCTGCATTGTCATTGTGATTGATGCTGTTAACTCCTTATCTAAGTAAGTACAAAGTCACTGTATATCTGGCTGTTGATCAGTGTGCTAGGTACAATGTCAAATAACAATCTAATCATTCATTTTTGTTATGTTAATATGGTATAGTATAGAATGAAACCAATGACAGTGAGACTATACTTTCTGTGAAATGCTGTGATGAGAGAAGGGAGGAGACCAGTGGTTATCAGAACTAAAAAGAGAAGTCTATGATAAGAGCAGAGCTGTTGTGGCTGAGTGGTCCAAGACAGTGTATTAACGGTCCATTCTCTATGGGAATGTGAGTTTGAATCATAACCACTGTCATTTAGGCTCAATTCCTCAGAGCTGTTTTAGTTTGGCTACTTCACCTGAGAGTTACAGAGAATCTGCTGCATCTAAAGTCATCCACTGCTCATTTTGCAGTTCTGCTGATTTTTTTATGGTATTTCATAAGAATCATGTATTATCTGTTACATTTCTTGCACTTGACTATAGTTACAATGCTGAACTGTTTCTACTGCTGTTGTAATAATGAATTACATTGTGACTGCTAGTTTTACAGGACTGAGCTGGGGGCTATTGGCTGAAAGTTTACTGTGTGATTTCCTGATTGGTCTGTAGGCCTTGCTGTTGTAAAACGTCTTTTTATGATTCTATATAAGCCCAGTGTTTGCATGGGTTTGTACTCAATTCCTCAGAGCTGCTCTCAGTTTGGCTATCTCACCTGAGAGTTACAGAGAATCTGCTGCATCTAAAGCCATCTGCTGCTAAATAGAGTTTCAAAGTTCAGCTGTTTCCACTGCTGCTGTTGTACATAGTTACATTGTGTCTGCTAGTTTTACAGGACTGTAGAATCTAGACTGTGTCGTTTCCCTGCACTTGAGCTCTAAAACCAGCAATTTTACATTAAGAAGGTCTTCTGACTGCCCTCTTGTGGAAAGAAGTGTGCTGTAGCAAACCTATCTGAGGTGAAGCTGCTGGCTGAAAGCTTATTGTGTGTTTTCCTGCTTTTGTAAAACTTGTTTTTCTGATTCTTTATAAGCCCAGTGTTTGTGCTAAGATGCTCTCCAAACAGTGACCTGTATAGATGGATTACTAGCAAGTTAAAATTTTCCTTAGAATAATTATCTCTGCAACCTTTCCTAGTCCCCCTGTTGCTTGAGGAGCATATGACTTGTGCACAGAGCAGTATTACCTTGTTGGATAGCTGCAGTTCACACCAAGTATAGCACCCATTCTTTGTTAATGTGCTATCATCCCAGTCCAGTTAAATCTCCTCACTTTTCTCCCTGGTAAAACCCATAGTAAAAAACCCGAATCCATAGATTGGCACTTACCTGCTATCTCTGTGGCCAGCCTGGTAGAGCATCCTGAGGCAATGTAGCAATTGTCTCATGTATACCAACAACCACTTAATCTTGAAAAAAGCAAACAAGCAAACACAGTATGTGAGAGATGTAGTTATACTATGAAAATTGAGAAACGACTCTCATATACTGACAAATCAAAATACAAATAGGTTGTTAGTACACACACATTATTTCCCTCACTAAATAAGGTCTCGGCATATAAACCCACACATGCAGAGATACTCACAAGTAACTTACCAAAACCTCAGAGGCCTGCCATAAGCTGCAATTAGAAATCACATGCAAACAAAACCAACTACTGTACACAAAAATATATATCACAGTGTGTCCACAAGCAAACTAAGGCAAAACCCCACACATTCAAACATCTTAGTCATAGGAGACTACACCATGAGATGCAGAGATGCCCCCTCACCAGATTGGATAAAAAGAGAGTTACATTCAGTTGCCTGTCAGGGGTCAAGATTTGCAAGACCATGTAGGCACTAAGGTCACTCAACCATAAGCATCAATATGACTCAGTCGTAGTTCATGTAAGTGTGAATGACCTGAGACATATCTTTCTGAACTGTATGAAGAGAGACATGATAGACCTCTCTGAATATGTGTCACAGGCTGGTATGAGCCTTGCATTGAGCAGCATTCTACCCTCGCCAAGAATGATACCACAATGCAAGCAAAAAATTATTGACCTCAATAATTGACTTAGTTACTGGTGTCATTCCAAGGGAATCTATTATTTGTCAGCTTGGGATGACATGATTGACAAACCACATTGCTTTGCCAGAGATGGTCTGCACCTATCACCACTGGGCTTTCAAATACTGGCCAAGGCATTAGCAATCCCCATAACTCCTTTTCTTAGACAATGCCAAACCAACAGACCTACCAATGTAACAAATTCTTCTAATGCCAAGCTGAAGGTACCACTGCTCAGTGCTATGAGGCTTAACAAGAAACTGCACTCACTGGAAGCTCTCCTTACCCTGGAGAATGCTGAAGTCTGTACAGTTACAAAGACTTGGTTCAAGGCTGTGGAAAATGCCCCAGCAGTGCAAGGCTACAGTGCTCATCACACATTAATACTACCCTCTGTAAAGAATAAAATGAACAGAGGAGGTGTTTCCATTTACATTAAAAAACAAAATCACACCTTTAGATTGGTCAAGCAGGAAGACGTGCTTGTGGTACTCCATGTCCAGCTGACCACAGGAAGAATCCCTCACCATAACATTGCTAGCTACAGGTCCCCAACCATGAGCCATGAAAACCACTCCGCATGCCTGAAGTTACTAGAATCACTTATCATTCAGCCCAGTATGCTACCCATGGCCAATTTTAACTACCCCTTCATAAAATGGGAAACATACAAGAACACTAACATGCAGGCTCAGAGATTTCTGGACTTTGTCAATGCAGATCCTCTGGAACAACTGGTCCACACTCCCACTAGGTGCTCAAATATCCTTGACATAATACTCACACACATGGGGGAGCATTGCACACACCCAGCACAAAGTCCTCATTGGTAAGATCAGATCATAAATCTGTCTCCATGAAATAAGTGTAATGGTAGAAAATACATCAAACCCTGAAACCCCAAAACATTTTTCAAAGGCAAACTACCTTCTATTAAGTGATAGCATAGGTAATTTTAAAGCTCCCCCTAACTCTGAAAACATGGAGGCCTATGCAAAAGTATACACAACTGCCTTGTACAACCACTTAATCAACTGCAAAGAAATGGCAGGACCTGACTGAACCAAACCCAGGTCTAGCCAGAAAAACAAGTCACCTTGGTGAAACCCAGCATAAATATACTATACAACAGAAGGAAGAAATTTCTTTCTGGGAGTAAATGGGCGGGTGCACAACAGAGAAAAAAATCCTTCATTAGTCTCAACAGGCAAATCAGGGAACTAGTCAAGTATTCAAAAGCTAAATATGAGACTAATATAGCCTCCCAAGCAAAGGATAACCGCAAAGTATTTTTTAGTTATGTCTGAAATCTTAAGGGAAACACTCAACAGTGTGCTCAGTTGGCTGTAGATGGCTGTACCTATACTCAACCAAGAGAAATAGCAAACATACTGGCTAATAAATTCAGCTCAAATTTCACCCCACATCACCTACTATCACTCCCCATGAAATCCTCTATCATTCCTATGCCTGCTGTTCCAAAAGAACAGGTCAGCACTGTGCTCTCTCTAAAGATAGAAACACAGCATCAATGGGCCCTGACAGAATCCAGGATACCTATTATATAGCTTGAAATATGACGTAGCAGACCCACTCGAATCTCTGTTTAACCACAGTCTCCAGACAGGATTTGTCCCAGTACAGTGGAAGACAGCAACATTCATCCTTCAGCATAAAGGGGGACCAAATGGACCCAGGAAACTACTAAACCATAAGCCTGACTATCCTCATATGCAAGACTATGGACCTGGTTGACAATGACTTAGGCAAACTTAAAGAGTCTATACCCATCCAAATTTATCTCCATCGAGGGCAGGTCCTGCCTGCTCAATCTTGTGGACCTCTTTGAGAAGGTCCCCAAGGCCATGGATGAGGGTAAGACAGTACCTGCTGCCTATCTTGACCTGGCCATGGCATGTGATACAATACCCTACTTGGGGATTATAGACAAGCTCACATAAACCCCCACTTCACCAGATGGATAGCCATATGGCTTATGGGTAGGACATGTGTTGTTAGAGTGGGGGAATCCACATCCAGCAAGAGGCCAGTCACCAGTGGAGTACCACTAAGTTCAGTGCTGGGCCCCCTCCTGTTTGAGATGTACTTCTCCGATGCCAAAATAAATGTAGATTGTCTTTGGCTGACCGAGTTTGCTGATGACTGCAAGTTAGGAGCAATTACTAACTCCCCAAATTATGTTGATATCCCACAGAATGGTCTGACACAGACTAATGATTGGTGTCAGAGCCGTGACCTCAAACTAAATGCAAAGAAGTGCATAATAATAATAACCTTTGGGAAATCAAATACCCCTGCAAATTACAACATTGATAGTACCCCCCCCCCCCAGAGTAGACCCAGTGGTGAGAGATCTGAGTACTTAGATAGACAGTGATGTGAACTTTAACCAACATGTGTCCATGATGGTGAGGAAATCCTCCTATGTGGCTCAGCTTATAAGTAAGGGCATGATATCCAGATCTAAGGATATCATAGTACCACTGTTCTCGGCCCTCATCAGACCAATATTCAAGTACAATTCACCCTTTGGCATGTACCTTGCCAGGCAGCTGCAACAGCTGGAGTGTCCTCGGAGGTTTTCACCAAAAACATGCAGGATATAATCAACCTGTGATATGTAGACCAATTAAAATCCCTGTTATTGTATTCAGTTTCCTATTGATTACTGAGGGGTGATCTGTGCCTGACCCACAAGGCAGTCTCTGACTCAGCCCTGATGGAAAGGTTACATATTCGCAAACTAACTGCATGAGGTTTACCTGCTTCAAAGATCAATCATAAGGTCTTCTTCACATATGTCCACAATCTCAAATGAAGCACATCGATCTGTTCAGAACTGGTGGTCAAGGACACCACATACACAAATGCTGTAGAAATAGCCAATCTACTGGCTGACAGATTCAGCAAAAACTTCTCCCCTCTGTCCCCCCCCTCCCATCAGTAAATCAAGGCATCCCAGTACCTGCCCCCCACCCCTTATCTCTAGGGAACATGTCATCACTGCCCTCTCAAAGGCAAAAAATACAGCCTCCATGGGACCTGATAACATCCCAGGCTGCATCCTACATGAACTCAGGTATGAACTTGCAGCACCATTAGGCACGCTATTCAACCAAAGCCTGCGTACCGGCTTTGTCCCAGCTGAGTGGAGGACAGCCACTGTCATCCCTTTACACAAAGGTGGAGCATCCACCGATCCAGGAAATTGTAGACCCATCAGCCTAACTAGCCTGATCTGCAAGGCCATGGAACAGATTATCATTGACCTCATTAACAGGGACATAGGCGACCTCCAAACACTCAACCCTACACAGTTTGGCTTTGTCAAGGGGAGGTCATGTCTGTTAAATCTGGTTGACTTCCTTGAGACACTCACCAAAGCCATGGATGAGGGAAAGATGGTGCACACTGCCTATCTAGACCTGGCCAAAGCCTTTGACACTATTCCCACTAGATAAACTCTCTCAAGCAGTAGACCCATAATGAGCTGCATACCCCAGGGATCAGTCTTGGGGCCTCTGTTATTCAGGATATACTTCTCTGAGGTGCAGGCCAAAACCAGTGGGCTATGGCTGACCAAGTTTGCAGATGACTGCAAGCTGGGCTCATTCATCAATTCCCCAAGTGATGTTGGACATCCTCCAAGAGGTCTCACCCAAACAAATGACTGGTGCCAGAAACATGGCCTCAAGCTGAATTCCAAAGAATGTATCATCATCCCCTTTGGGGAGAGTGACGTCCCCGCATATTATCACATTAATAACAACATCCTAAGTACACAATCAGTAGTGAGGGATTTGGGCAGCCAGGTTGATAACCTGACGTTTGACCACCATGTTGCTTCCGTTGTACAGAAAGCTTTCTACATGGCTCACCTCATAAGTAAGGGTATCTCATCCAGGGACAAAGAGGTCATAACATCCCTGTATTCTTCCCTTATAAGGCCAGTTATTCAGTACAACACTACCTTCGGCATGTACCTCGCAAAGCACATGCAGGAGCTGGGCAGACCACAGATGTTCCACACCAGGAGAATCCAAGGCCTCAAACATCTACTCTACACAGATAGGCTAAAAGCCCTGTCCCTCTACTCAGTTTCATACAGATTCCTCAGAGGTGACCTCTGTCTGGCATGCAAAGTAATCTCAGACCCCGCCTTGATGGGACTGCTGCATATCCACAAGTCAAGCTCCACTCGAGCAACCCATACATATGACCTTAACTTGGTCTGTGATATCAATAGGACTTGTTGGTGGGACAGATTTGTGTCCCAGAGACTCCCCCATCTGTGGAATAGACTTCCTCTCCATGTCAAGCAGAGTACCTCATTATCCCTTTTTAAGCGCAACCTGGACAACCTGGACAACTGGATGGGAAACAGAAAATACACCCCTGGGATTCCACCTGTGTCCCCTACTGGACAGGAACTTTGGGTGCTGACTTGTCTAAACATGGGCTAAACTCTTGGCTAGGCTTATAAGGGCCTCAGGGTCGATAGCCTAGTAACCTTCTATGAGCCTATGATCTAAATCTGGTCTCTGACATGAATAGAACATGCTGGAGAGCAGATGTGTCCCAGAGATTGCCTCTTGTCTAGAACAGGCTTCCTATTCACATGAAGCAGAGCCCTTCCCTAACCATCTTCGTGCAATTTGGACTAATGGATGGGAAATTGCAAATTCACTCCTGGGGTGGTGCCTTTGTCCGTTATGGACAGGGGTAGTCTGTAAAAATTGTCAAAACCCCACTTGCTGACCCATATTATCTTACCCCTAGAGATAGAAAATTGGGTAAAATCTATAGGCTTGTAAGGCTGTTGATCTGTAAGCCTAGTAATCTTCTATGAATCTATGAACTTATGTGTAATTAGGATTTAGCAACTATGTGTGAGTCTAGGAAGTCTTTGAGAAAAATAGTCTAGAGAGCAAAATGCCCTTAGGGCTAGTATCAAGACAAGCTAAAAGAAAAAAAAAACATCTGTGAAGATGTGTGTGTGTGTGTGTGTGTGTGTGTGTGTGTGTGTGTGTGTGTGTGTGTGTGTGTGTGTGTGTGTGTGTGTGTGTGTGTGTGTGTGTGTGTGTGTGTGTGTGTACACACACACACACACACACACACACACACGTATACATGCACGCACACATACACAAATATATCTACATAAAAATGGTGAATGTCCAAGCAATACATATATTTAGTTGTGTTAAATAAAATTATGCACTTCATCTTGTTCTCACCACAGAATTATTGTTTTAAAGCACTTTTTCCCATTTATGTTAATAAAATGAATTGCTTCAGCAGATCTCACTAATATATCTACATAAAAACGCATAAATATATCTATATAAAAAAATGACTGTCCAAGTAATATTGATTCCTTTTTTCATTTTTTACCCAGCTTCTAATATTTCTTCTTTTTTGATAAATGAAGGATGGTTAAAGGTCTAGAACCTGACTGATACATTGGCTCCCCCTTATGATGCTCCTTTTCCAACCATTTTTCTTTTTAGTACATTTTGAATCACTGGAAAAAATTAGGAGCATACTTCTTTTATGTTTGTCATTTCCTTCATTGATAATTGGTTGCATGGACTGTGACGGCTTCCTTCTAGAGAGTTCAGCAAAGCTGGATCGCTATTTTATTTTAGGAGTTTTATGGGTCCAAGTACACTGGCAACCGAATTCTCATTGTTTCCTTTTCTCAGCAAATCTTGCTGCAGTTGATCTAGGTTGGTGAGAAATCGATACATCTGTCCACAGACTCTAGCTGTTCTCATTCCCTGCGATTTGATTATATTTTTCTTAGTA